>NC_056738.1:488070726-488333226 GCF_019279795.1 Protopterus annectens | reverse complement strand
GGGCCATTAAGATTACAGTCCTTCACAGGCTTTTGGCTTTCTGCAAGAATTTTGGAATCAGGGGTATAGGTGGGAAGGCATACAGGAGTCCCGGGGACCAATCATGTACAAGCAAGTCCCTTGGGCAAAGTAGCTTCTGCATTTGGCATTCATAGGGGATGCAAAAAGGTCACAGCAAGGTTGGCCCCATCTGCGGAAAATCACCTCTGCAACTTCGTCTTTGAGAGTCCACTCGTGCTGTAACAGAATAGCTCTGCTCAGTTTGTCCACTATCATGTGGGATTTCCCCAGGATCTGCATTGCTATCAGAAAGCACCTGGTGGATACTGCCCACTGCCAAATTCTCAAGGCCTCTCGACACAGGAAGTAAGACTTGGTTCCCCCTTGCTTGACGGCATACCAGACCACAGACATGTTGTCTGTCTGTATCGCAATCGTCCCTAGAGGAAGAGAGTTGTGGAAGTGCTGCAACGTCATAAGCACTGCTCTCAGCTCCAGAACAATGATGTGCAACTGTGACTCTGTCTCTGACCAAGTACCTTGGGCTATTCTTCCCTGAAAAAGTCCCCCCCACCCCATCAGGGAAGTGTCTATGGTCACCGTGGCTGATGGCCTGGTGGCTGGTCAACCTCCAGCGAAGATCCTTCTTGCAAGAGTCCATAATCATGATTAAGAATGACATCAGAAGTTGTTAGTAAGACCACTTGGTGAAGAGTAACCATTGAAGAATCCTCATGTGCAAACGTCCCAGAGGAACTGCTATGAGAGTAGCTGCCATGGTACCTAGTAGCTTCAGTACTTGTGAGGGCGGTACTTTTCTTCTCTGCAAAATGTCTGAGACCTGGTTTCGGAGAGTGGGTATTCTGTCCAGGGGCAATTTTACTGTGACAGTGGTGGTGTCTAGTTCTGCTCTGTTAAAGGAGATACGCTGCGATGGCGACAACGCAGACTTTTCGAAATTGATAGTGATGCCTAACTGAGAGCAGAGACTGAGTGTGTGATCCCTGGACTGAATTAGTTGATGCCTGAAGGCGGCGGTAAGAAGCCAGTCATCCAGATACGGAAACACTCGGAATCCCAGACATCTAAGGTGAGCCGTAACCACTGCCATGCATTTGGTAAACACTCTGGGGGCTGTTGTGAGTCCAAAGGGCAGTGCTCGGGACTGGCTCCCAGCTGGAAACGCAGATGATCTCTGGATGGTCTGGCCATTTTTATATGGTAGTACGCATCCTTGAGATTTACAGAGCATATCCAATAGCCCATTCCGAGCAATGAGAGGACAGACTAAACGTGACCATCTGGAACTTCTTTACAAATGTGTTGAATCTGCTGAGATCCAAGATGGGCCTCCAGTCCCCTGTCTTCTTTGGAGCTAAAAAGAATCTGGAGTAAGTTCCAGATCCTATCTGGTATGCTGGGACTGGCTGGATGAATCTTTTTTCCTGCAGCCTCTGGATTTCTATGGCTGCTTGATCCCCGAGATGGGGTGGAACGTCTGGGATTTATTTCCCAACAGGTGGGGTTTCTAAGAATGGGATAATGTAACCTCTAGTAACGAGGCTTTGAACCCAAGTATCTCTTATAATTCCTAACCAGGCATCTGGATACAAAGCCAAGTGACCCCTGACTGCCTCCAGAGTAGGACAGTTGGGCCTCCTTTCAGGAGTGCTAATAGGGCTTACCAAGAAACTGATCCCTGTCACCCTGGTTCGGCGGACACCCTCTGCCGCCGGGGCAGCGTATTCCATTATTACCCCCCTCCTCTGCCCCTGGAGGGGGGTGCACTACGTGTCTTCTGGAAAGCTCCTTGGGACTTTCGGAACCACACTTTCTGCCCTTTGGGGTATGGACTGGTAAGGGTGGAGAAACGGACTCCTACGGCAGAGAGAGTCATTCCCTCTTGCTCACACCTAGTGAGAGTCGCCTTGACTTTGGGCACAAAAAGAGACGAGCCATCGAATGGGGTGTTGACTAAGGCAGACTTGAAGGCTTCCACAAAGGAGCATAAGCACATCCAGGAATGTCTCCGAAGCGCTACTGCTGCCCGACTTGAACCATCGGCTGCATAGAAAATGAGCCGCATGGATGAGTTAACTATGGAATTAAGGGTATTAAGCTGGGCTGTCACCTTCTCAGAGACACATCTATCTGTACTACCCTGCAGAGTATCTCCGACCTCTTTTAGGAGATCTCTTTGAAGACGGATAAATGAGTCAAGTAGTTAAGCAATCGCATAGCAAAGGTCGCAGAACTAAAAATGTGTTTCCCATACCTGTCCATCATCCTGGAATCCCCATTAGGAGGATGGACAGTAGAAGGACAGTAGAAGAGGTTTTGGACATCTCTTTCTTGGTGGCTGCTGCCACCACCATGGCATCAACCGGAACTCCCTTAGGAGGAACATCTTGTCTTGGGGGGAGGTGATAAACTTATTGGGCCTCCAAGGGACCGGTTCCATAGTATCAGGAGACTCCCACGCCCTTCGAGCAACCAATTCCATTAGTTCGTTGAAGAGTGGAGTCACCCAGGAGGTAAAAGGTTGAGACCCAAAGACCTTCGGGAGCACCGACTTCACCCTCATTAGGGCTAATGGACTGCCAGTCACCCCTCTGCTTAAGGACTTCCAAGATATCAGTAAAGGAGATATCCTCTGAGGGGGACCGTAGGGACCCTTCTGACTCCTCTAAGTTGGTGTCTGATGTCAAAGACTCCGGAGGGGAGACTAAATGCCTCCTCCAAAGTTTCTTCCTGGGAACCTCATCAGTGGAGCTTCTGGTGAGGTCTCAGTTGAACAAGGGTCACCCAATGGGGTTACCTGAGGCTCTGCATCTCGACGCTTCACTAGGACCTGTGATATAGATCAGAAAGCGGCACTTTAGGGGAGGATGAGGAGGAGAGCCCTGATGATGTGTGTGTCTTGGACTACATAACCTTCCTCATAGCAGTGAAGGCTCCACTGCTCGGACCAGAGGAAGCCGCCGGTTACAAAGAAGACGGCAACCTCCCCAGCGCCGAAACAGTGGGCTCCAAGCCAGGAGGACAGAGCAGAGCTCATCCGCGCTGATGCTCTGAGAAGAAGGGTCGAAACTGACGCATCGGTTCAACTCTCCCTCCCAGAGCCGACCAGAGTGTGTTGGCTTCTCAGACTCTTCCAATGGTACCGAAGAAGTCAGGGTTGACTGAGCCGATGGCACTGGAACAGGCCTCGGATCCGAAGGCTCACACTCATCAGATCCTCCTCCCCCAGCTCCAAAGGCCCGGCTCAGCTCGGGCGAGCAGTAGTCACAGCAGGTGTGATGGACTTAGGCCGCGAAACCAGTTGGGTCGAGGCCGATAATAAATTTGCCAGTGCCGGGTTCTCGAGAAGCCTCTGCACCACCCGGTCCACATCCAACATCAGAGAGGGTTCTCAAAGAACGAGTTGAAGGAAATGAAGCCACCAATTGAAGAATAAGCAATCTCAAGTTTTCGGAGACTGGCTCCAAGACCAGGGACTGGCTCCAAACACTGGCTCTGTGCACTGCTCCAAAGACTGCGGAGCTGGCGACCGCACCTTCACAGTAAGGCTCAGAGCTGATGACTTGGGCTCCGAGGAAGGTTTAGAAGACTTTGACCTCTTTGATGACTTGGAGGTCTGGTCAGCCATGTCCAAGGACTTCTGAAAACCTGGCTTCAATAACCCTCCATCCACCAACTTCCTTCTCCTTTCAAGCAAAATCCAGCTACTGAAGGAATGGCAGACAGAGCAATCCTCCTGGAGGTGAACTGGTCCCAAGCAACAGACACAATTCACATAGGCATTCATGATGGACATTTTCTGCCCACATTTTGGGCACTTTTTAAATCCTGATTTTTGCTTATCCTTTTGATCAGCCATACTAGGAGCAACACCAACAGTAAGCACTAATCTGAAGAAAAAAAATTACTGTACAACAGCACACACAAACATACCGCAAACTCTAACTAATGTATAAAACTCTTAAGTTGTTAGACCACTGAACAACTATCAATCTAAAGTAACACAATTTTTTTATATCTAATAACAAACTAAATGCACTCTTCTAGCAAAAACTATTCTTAACTATGTAAACACGCGCTAAACAGGATAGGGAACTAAGGCATGGCCAAAGGCCTAAGAGCAGCCACTCTGAAAAGGACGAAAACTCGTCAAACTCTGAAAAAAACTAAAGCAAACAAAGGCTAACTAGGCCCAATAAACAATATAACAGTATAAGAAGTAATTATCCAAAAAAAAAGCTTAGCTATAAAAGCATATAGTTAGAAAAATTTGTCACAAACTGGCCCGAGCTCTCCAACAACCTCCAATCTGGTGCAGCGGCAAACTAGATCTGGGGTAGGACAGAAAACATCATGGGCTAGGGACCTGGCCTCGAGCTACTCTGATATCTTCAGCTAGTAAAGCGGCAGACTCAGAGCCGATAGATATCGGCTCTGAACCCATGTGTAAGAATGAACGGCGAGATTGAACAACTTCAAATCAAATACCTTAAGCTACTGATGAAAATAAATCCACCAAGCAGCAAATGAGGAGTTCAGAAACAAGGCATACCTTAAGCAACTGCTAAAAATAAGTGTTCAGAAACAAAATAAATCCAACAACTCTCTCCAGGTAATAAATCTGTTCAGCTTGATGTACCCACAAAGCAGCATCCAGATAAAAAAAAATAAAACCTTAAACTACTGCCGAAACAGAGCAGTTAGCGAATGTAGTCCCGATAATTTAAGCTACTGCCTTTGCCATTCAGCCATGCAGCAAATGAGAAGTAAGCAACATCCTGATAAAAAAATATATACCTTAAGCTAGAGAGCAGTTAGTGAAAGCAGTCTTGATGCCTTAAGCTACTGCCATTGCCATTCAACCATGCAGCAAATGAGAAGTAAGCAGCATCCAGATAAAAAAAATACCTTAAGCTACTCTGAAAAAAAAAAACCACCTTAAGCAACTGCCGAAATTGAGCAGTTAGTGAAAGCAGCCACATTGAAGTAGAGCCATCCAAACAGAGCAGTTAGAGAAAGCAGTCCCGCTCGCAGATCCATTCAAAGTTTTCAAACAGTGCAGCCAGCCGGGAATGTGTGCACAGCCCTTGACCTCAGTTTCGATAGACTGACTGAGCTGACATCATGCACGTGATGACATCAGCTCAAAAGTGGGAAAAAAAAAAGCTGGGAAAAAATTTGGAAATTAGGAGTGTCACTCGGGAATTGTGGCACCCCATTATTTGGACCCCAAAACTCGGTAAACACCGAGTAATTCAGTACGGTTGGGAGGTATGTTGGGTACCTAGCACCCATTAGATTCTCGAGAGGGAGCCAAGAGGAAGAAGGATGCTCAGATTTGTCGGATCCAATAGCGAGAGAAATAAGGATCTGAAGGATACTCCGAGACAGTTGGCTAATATCTTTTGCCTCATAGCCACAGTTAGAGACATGTCAGATCCAAAGTTTAGGATCTGATGAACTAGGCAAAAATGGCAGGAACAACACAGAAGGGACTGAACCTGTCAGATTTCAGGAGGAAGTCCTTGCTTCATTTTCCTTAATTTCTATTCTTTTGATTGGGGCGGGGGTGAAGTAAAAAAAACAGCAGACTGTAATGCAGAAGAGGAGAGGGACCCGAACTCCTCTGCAAGACAGCCAGCAAGCCAGACCTCCAGCAGCATACCTCTTGTGATGACCCCCACCCCACCTCTGGGCCAGTAATTAAGGAACCACAATCCTCACCACTGGCACATGTGGAGAATGTTCACTGGGAGGATAACAGGTACACACTCACTATATCCAGATGGATGCAGCTCTCTGCATCAAGTACAATCAACAACAATTTCCCTTAACAGCACACCGGGAACACAGTCAGTCTGGGGCTGGTTTCTCCCTCTTTCTCCATATTCCCAACACGACTCCCCACTGGCACAGATATAGAGTTGAGAACTCAGCTGAGTATCCAAGCCAAGACCTCCAGCACCCTCTCTCTCCAACCAGTGCTTTGTGTCCCTGCCCAAGTAGCTGACACACAGTCCTTGAGATTTTATTTACACACACACAAATACCTGGGAAAGGCTGGCACAGATTTACTAGCTATGCCACCTTCTGCCCAAACTATAAGGTAGTTACTTCCAGACACTCCTCCCAGCTACCTTATGGCCCTGGCAAGGATACTCAATATATTGAGTGAAATTATTATTAATACAAATAGCAATTTAGACCAACAGCAAGGCTATTAGAAGTGTCCCACACAGTGTCACCAAATAAATATACAAATACTCGCAAAACTTAAATATCTCTACAAAGATAAGTCGCAAAGAAAGGTTAAAATACATTTAATAATAAATAAAAGAACAAGCGAATACTAAACATCTACTTTCAGTGACATCAGAGTTCAAAATCACATGAAATATTTAAAATAACATTAAAGAACAGATGCAGACAAAGAAAAAAAAATATCCAAACTAAGCTTCACTATATTCCTGACTAAATCTAAGAGAATTACAGTTCCCTACTTAACAGAGCAAGCCAATTAATGTGGAGAACGGTCCTTCTTGTTGTCAAGCCCAAGACAGAATACAGAATGCTCAGTCTCACTAACAGACTTCTCACAATAATATCTAAAATTTTACCTGGGGGACAGCTTTCAGAATGACATCACTTCTGGTCATCTGACTTCTAGTTCCCATGCAAACCCCCATTGCTGGAAGTTGGCAGGATTTAACACTTACCTGTAAAAATACACACACAAAGGCTTTTGCTCAGATCTGTGGCACGTGCTGGAATTCATAAAACTATTTCATACTTCCTCTCTTCCGGAGTAGTAATTAGTTCACCCCAAAGACAATAGAGAAAGCTTCCTAGTACAGACTGTCTCTCTGGCTGCACTGAAACCTGTGAGATAGCATCTTTATGACCTAGTCCATAAAGTGATTTAAAATATTTTAAAGTTTGCTGGACTGAGGTTAACCTCCTGTCTTCCAGTTTCCTCTATTAAAACATATACATTTAAACAATTACAATAGTACATGTACATTTCTGTTCTCTCCAGATTCAGAAATTCAAGGATATAATTGTTATGGTAGTCAAAAAAGGTGGCTCTAATTGCAGATGATATAATTTTATACCTGACAAAACCAGAAAGAGACATTACAGTGTTGTGGAACATTTTGAGACAGTTTCATATCTTTTCAGGATACAAAATTAATGAAGATAAAACAAAGGCAATAGCCATAAATTATGTACCTACACATGAACTGATTCAGCAATATCCATATTTAAGGGAACATGGTAAAATGAAGTATTTAGGAGTATGGATTAAAAATGATTCTGGTGTGGCAGCTAAGGATATATGGGAAGAGACTGAACAAAAGATAATACAAAAACTGAGAAAATGGAACTTAGTTATATGAATATGGATAGTAAGATACAAGTAGTTAAAATGTTTTTAGTCCCATTAGTCTTAAACACAGGTCAGACAAATTTTTTTTTATCAACCAGAAGAGAAGTTTTGGATAGCAATTAATAAAGACATGAAGCACTTTATCTGGTTGGGGAAGATGGCAAGAGTCAAATGGGATAAGCTGATTCTTTCAGTAGAAAAGAGCAGATTGGTATTACCTGATTTGAAGGGGTATTTCAGAGCTACACAGTTAAGGCTCCTATACATAGCAGAAGCAGAAAACTAATTCAAAATGGAAAGGGATGATGATGAATATAGGGGGAAGCTCAAAAAACAAGGAGAAACTGGGGTTTTGGATGTAGGCCATTAATGAGAATAACAATAATCATACAAATTATTATATCTATAAACTAGCAGACGGTATCCTAAGGCTTGTCTGTGGGATGCAGTCGGACTGGTGTGACGAGTGAGATGATTTTTCTGAGCTATGATACAGAATCGGAACTGCCTAGACATGGTAAGGCCTTGCTGTTTCAATTTTGGTGGTTGCCAAAAAGCAATTACCAGCAAACGTAGATCAAAATCTAAACCAACTATATTAGTAGTGGTGAATATAGTAACAGAGAAAAAAATGGAAATAAGATCTTTAAAAAAGGGTAGGAGCAAACTACATAGGGAAATGGGAATTGTGGGAACACTACATGGAGGGGAGTAATGAGACCTAAAAGGTGGCAGGACTTAAATGAGCTATATAATGTTTGAGTGGCAAAGACTGGGTAGATTAATTAAGCGATGTACAATGTTTGCAACTGGGTGTGTGTCAGTATGGTTTAAGATGTAAAATACTTGCAACTAGGAATGTGTTGGTGTGGTTGTTTTTTATTTATATAAACGTATGATTGCTTATGTCATTAGGTGAGGTTTCTTTTTTCAAAAAAAGGGCAGGAATTGAATAATTTAAGTAATGTTTCTTAGGTTATATGATATAAAGCGATATATGTGAGGTATAATGTCTGTAAACGTGAACTTAATACCGTTTGATCACTTTTATATAAATGTAAATTTGCTTATGTCACAAGTGATAATTCAATAAAGGTGTTAAAAAAGAATGAATGCAAGCATGCAAACTTAAAAAAAAAAGAATGATGCAAGCATGGAAACTTTAAATGAAGAGAATCAAAATTGTCACAAAACAGCACTAGTCTGAGAGCAGCTGCAGTTCCCAATGACTCTTGCTTCCCTCACCTTTACCAAGCCACTTCACATGAAGATCGAATAAGATGCCATCACAACAGAACTAATATTCTACTGGATCCTTATGTTAACACTATGCACATATCCCTATATTATTAAATACCCTCTGATCTTTTAAATGTCTTTATCAATGTATACTGCTTAACACATTCAGATAACCATTCCAACTACCACAACCATCTCCGTGAGATAGCATTTTCTCATGACTTAACTGAAGCCTAACTCCTCAGTGTGGAGCCTGTGCCCTTTCCTATTCTGCTGCATTCATTCAAATATCCCAGAGATGTCATAACTTACCATGAAGAGGAAATAACTTCACAACGCTCACGTTTCCTTCTGTCAGCTCAACTTGTACTCTCCCCCCTAACAAACTCTGATCTTTGTATTTTTCCTACTGTTCTGGATACTGTTCCACAGAATAGGACTGCGGTGGTGGTGCTGCAGTAGCGTTGTCGCCTCACAGTAAAACGTTATCCTGTTCGATTCTCAGCTAAAGCGTCTTCTGTGTGGAGACATGCGTGAATGGGCGTACCTTTGTGAAGGTTGTGCGTCAGGGCTGGCAATTCGGTACGTAAAAATACTGCCAATCATTAGCGGACCAGAGTTCCGCTGTGGCGACCCCTAACCGGGAAAAGCCGAAAGATACAAAAGAATAGGCCTGGCACCATGTCCCAAACAGCTCCTCAATATCTATATCAAGATGGAGAGGGTAACTGCACATCTTAGTCCAGTGCCACCCTGACAATAGGAGAGGCTCCTTCCCTTTATTCCATCTTTAACTCCATCACCTGCATCCAATATACAATGACATCAGTACAGTTCATGTGGACCTAATACCACAAAAACATCCAACAATGCACACAGCCTAACTTTCCTTAAAACTGGTAGCCCAGTATTTAAATTTCTCCTTCCCACCATACCTGTTTGGGTATTTTACTTGAACATGAACTTCCTGGGTCACAGGTAGTGCTCCAATCCTAAGTGCGTTTCAGGTAAGAAAAAAAATGTAGCAGTTACAACAACCGTATGGTATGCCAATAAAGAAATCAAAATAAGAATGGAATACCCATAACCAAAGAATTTTGAGTGCACACTTAACTGATGTCTAAACAGTTCCTGCTTCAAATTACTTGACAAGTTAACAATGGTGACACTCCTAGCCATATTCTGTACTTACCGCTGTGAAAAATCTTTCAGATCCTGTAAGACAGCACTTTTTATGAGAGTTGGACACTGAATATATATTGTGGGTGGAGGGAAAGTAACTTCGAGCAAGCGGATTGGAGAGTAGCTAAAAAAGGGAGAGATTAAAAATTAAAAAAAATATATTTATTTATACACACACACATATATACATATATATATATATATATATATATACAGATATAGATATACCCAATCAAAATATAAGTATCCAAACAGAAATATAGATACACAGTAAGGTCCATTTCAACTGCTCATACCCACAAGTGACCATTATTCTGGCAAGCACACATCACACAGAAATATCTTCCTAAAGACAAATATGCTGACAACATCATTATCATCAAACTAGTCTTTTTTTTTTTACTCCCCCCCACCATACACATTCTTAAAACTGTACCTTCACTAAGCTGATACTGTGACTTACACAACTACGGCTTGAAAGTACATCAAGGCTCTTTGCAAAAACCTGAGCACAGATGAAAAGTAAAGAAAAGCAAAGTGAGACACTGCTGAGATATAGGTCTTTTGTAAAAGTAATTTAATTCCATTTGGTATAGGTGTTTTTACTGCAACATTTTTTAGAACACGTTACTATGAAGACACATGGCTGGATACAATAATGAACAACCCTCTGTGCAGTCAGAAAACATACATCCTCCTCAGTATACTACTACAGTGAACCCGCACCTTTACACAAAGTAGGCACTCTGGAGCATCACTATAAAAAGAAGCAGCAGCAAACCATTTTCCAATGGCCATGCCACATCAGATGAAGGAAACATTACCTTAGCTCCATCACAGGGCCGTCAAGAACAAAACTGATTTATTGGTATTTGTAAAGTTAGGTACACTAATTCCAGATCCTTGGGAGTGACAGATCAAGGTAACATAATTAGAGAAGTCTCACTCCTGCCACCAGAGGGAGTTTCAGAACTGTGTTTTGGGAGTAGTCTTCTCATTCTGTTCCTGCCCTCACAAATACTGTAGAAGAAATACCCAAAAAAGGAATAAGAGAAATATTAAAACAAACAAAACAAAAAAAAAAACATGAAACTAAAGGAAGAAAGGACACCTTGCACACACTGAAGAAACTGAAACTCAGTGATTGCATGTGGATGGGTGGGGGCATTCCCCTGCTACTTTACAACCATCAAAAATCAGGTGGTAAGGCACAACCCATATAACTTAACTATGCTCTCTGTAATCTAGAACAAAGCAACATATGACACTGGATGAGGACACAGCCTTATAACTCAAAAGGAAGGTGACAGGAAGTGGAACTACAATAAGGAAACCATTCAGGACTTGTGTTTCTAGCCCTACTCTGCCAATGAAATGAATGTCAAAGATTATACCACTCAATGAATATTTACATGGTCATGCAGGCCACAAGAGCACAGATATCCTTGACAGGAGACACCCCCCCAAAAAATAAAATGTGTAAGTGTTCTTACAGACTTGCCATTAAACTTTTCTGATTAAGCTGTCACTGTTTAATAAGGGCAATACCTTGTTGACCCTTAGACAAAGGGATGAAAGTACAGTTGTGTACACTTACCATAAATGTAGATTTTCGAGTGTATTCACTGTTACAGTCATCCCATTTGAGTTATCTGCTTGCAGCAGCCCTCAGTCAGCCTGATTATCAAAGTCTTGGGTCCTGCGTCGGTTGCTGTCTTATCTTCGTCAGGGGTATAAAGCATGCAGCAGATGCCATTACATCAGCTTTTCTTGCCCCAGATGTCAGGTGCCCCCATAATGGGAAGCAATTATATACAAGGTTAACACCTCCAACAAATAAACAAATACACCAAAAAGCTTTAAGCATCGTAAACAAGAATAGCGGTATAGTCAATAGAAGTCAGGGGGCTGGAGGGAGGGTAACCAGGACTGCAACAGTGAATACCCTCAAACATCTACATTTATGGTAAGTGTACACAACTGTACTATGTTCTTCGTGTTTCACTGTTGCAGTCATCACATTTGGGTAGATTCCCAAAGCTAGGGATGGGAGGAGGTAATTAGATAGCATTAGGACCTGCTGTAAGGCCCTGCAAGACTGCAGTGGCAAAGCCACTCTGGATTTAGAAAAAAATTGGCAAGTGGTAATGCTTGGTGAAGGCATGTACAGAATTCCAGGTAGCAGCTTCTAGGATGTCCCTGGTAGGGACACCTCTGAGAAAGGCTGTAGAGGTAGATGCAGCCCTGGTTGAATGTGGTCTTATCCCCTGCGGGGTAGGTTTTCCATGGTGCTTATAGCCGAAATGAATGCAGTGACCTATTCACTTAGAAATGGTTTCCTTTGAAATGGCCTTCCCCTCTGCCCCTGCAGCAAATGCAACCAGCAGCTGTTCAGATTTCCGGAGAGGTTTAGTCCTGTCCAAGTAAAATCGAAGTTGTCTGTGCACATCCAAGGAGTGCAGTATTCATTCCCCTTTGTTCTGTGGATTAGAAAAGAAGGGTGGCAAATGAACGGACTGATTAAGGGCCACACTGGATACCACCTTGGGCATGAAGGAGGGATTGGTCCTGAGGGACACCCTGTCCGCATGAAAGATAATGAAAGGCTCCACTGCCATGAGGGCCTGTAACTCAGACACCCTTCTTGCTGAAGTGATAGCTAGAAGGAAGGCTGTATTCCAAGAAAGGAATTTCAACTCTGCATTTGCAGCTGGCTCAAAGGGAGGTCCCAGCCTGGAGTAGGGGCTCTCCTGGGTGGTCTTAAGTTTTTGGCCCCTTTGAGGAACTGCTTTAGCAGTGGATGAGAGAAGAGGGGTGGTTCTGTATTGTAATGAGTTGAAATGGCTGAGGCATGAATTTTGATGGAGGAAAAGGAAATGCCCTTGTAAAGCATCTCAGTTAAGTATTGAAGAATCTGAGGTAAACTGGGTACTGCTGTGCCCATCCCCTGAGTTTGGTTCCAGGAACAGAATCTTTTCCATTTTTCAGCATAGGATTTTCTAGTACTAGGCTTCCTTGCCTCCAGAATGACACCCATCACTTGCTTACTGAGGGAAGGTAACGGAGAGATCAGGTAATTAGTCAGGCTGCTAGGTTCAGGGTTTGAAGCTGTGGGTGCAGAATCTGGCCCGCCTGTTGGAACAGCAGGGCAGGGGTCTGAGGCAGGTGCCATGGTGCCAGCAGTGACACACTGCGCAAGAGGGAGTACCAGTGTTGGCGAGGCCAGTCTGGTGCAATCAGTATTGTCCTTGGTTTGTCCTGTTTGATCTTTAGTAGTACCTTGGAGAGGAGAAGCAGAGGGGGAAAGGCAGGTCATCTACTTTCCAAGCTTGTTTGTGGGGAGTCCTTGTGCAGAATTTGTCCAATTGGTAGTTCTGGGGGGAGGCAAACAGGTATATCTATGGGCTCCCCCATTTGCTTCTCAACATATTGAATATCTTTGGTTCCAGTTTCCATTCGTGTGGGTCCATGAGATTTCTGCTTAGGTCGTCTGCCAGTACATTTAGCTTTCCTGGTAGGAATTGAGCCAGTAGGTGCACTTGGTAGCTCAGGGCTGTGTTCCACAGAGCCATGGCTAGTCTGTAGAGAGGGTATGAGTGGGTTCCTCCCTGCTTGTTTATGTACCACATAACAGTGGCGTTGTCCGTCTTTACCAATAATTGTCCTGGAAGAATGTGGTCCTTGAAGGCTGTCAGAGCATTCTGTACAGCTAACATTTCTTTTTGATTGATATGCAGGTGCATTTGACTTGGGTTCTATTTGCCCTGAATGCACTTCCCTGCCAAGTGAGCCTCCCATGCATAGTCTGATGCGTCTGTTGTTAGGGTTTGGGCGGCAGGGGGTAGAGTGAATGGCAGTCCCTTGTTTTGGTGGCAGGCCTCGGTCCATCAAAGGAACTCTATCTGTAGGCAAGGTATGATAGGACTCACTGATGACTGGAGCTAGGCACTTTATGAATACCCTGGGCACAGTAGATAAGCCAAAGGGCAGTGCAGAGAACTGACAGTGCATGGAGCCTGCTTTGAAGCATAGGTATCTTCTGCAAGATTCCCTTATTGGGATGTGCAGGTAGGCTTCCTTTAAATACAGCGTTGCCAACCAGGCATCTTTGCCTAGCATGGGAAGCAGCTGAGATGAAGAGTTAGCATCTTGAATTTTTGGATTACCAAAAATGTGTTTAGGATAGACAGGTCCAGGATAGGACGCCAGAAATTGTCTTTGCTGGGTACCAGAAAATGTCTTGAGTAGAAACCTTGTCCCCATTCTTCTTCTGGGACAGGTTGAATAGCCCTGATGCTTAAGAGAGAGAGAACTTGCTTTTGAGCCTCTGCCCATTGATTTGGGGGTAGGGCTGGCCAACTGTTTGGGGTTGGTAAGGAGTGGAAGTGGAATCTGTATCCTTGGGAAACTATATTTAAAACCCATTTGTCCTGGTTAATAACTTCCCACTTTTTTGCATGCAGGGCAATCTTTCCCCCTAAAGGAACAGTCAGTTGAGCAGGGCTTAGAATGTTTAAAGTTAAGTCACTGAGACAGTTTATCATAGGGGGTAGTCTTACTACTCCCTGCTTTGGAAGTGGGAGCCCCCCACTGCTTAGGCCTGTGAGTACCTTGGGATTGAAGCCTGGGTGCTCTGCTGGTTCTGGGTTTGGACTGAGAAGGCCTGGAAGAGGCAGGAAAGGACCAATTCTTAGAGGGCCAATGCCTACTAAATCTGGGAGGCTGTACTTGCAGGAAATCTTTAACAGTTTGCATAGATTTAGCTTTTTCCTCCATCTTTTTAAGTACTACTTCTGCTTTGCTGTCAAACAGGCGGTCTTGGTTTAAGGGAGCATCCAGTAATTTAGCTTTAACATGATCTGGCAAAGACAGCCCCTTAAGCCAAGCTAAGTACAGACCTAGTGACAGCAGCCCTGTAAGATGCCTCTAATGAATCAAAACCCCACTGCAAAGTATGTTTTCCAACTTGTTCAGCAGAATGCATTAAATCCTGTAAATCTTTACTTTCAGCACAGTCAGGAATCAACATCATTTTCTGTTTAAGCAATCCAATAACATGCTGCTGATACTTTAACATATGAAACTGGCAGTTTAAGGCCTTAATGGCCAAGGTTGCAGAAGTGTATACCTTCTTACCCCATCTATCCAGCGTCCTGGAATCTCTATCAAAGGGGGTAGGATTTTTGGCAGTAGTAGCCCTAATGCCCTTGGGTCCCTGTGAAATGGTCTCAGGATCCACAGTAGGATTTTTAAAGAAGAACTTGTGAAAGTCAGGTACCCTGTAATACCCATCAGGTTTTTCTGGGAGCGGGAGGTAGAGAGTCAGGGGCCAGGCTAGATTCCGAGAAGGCATCATCTACAATGTCCAGTAGAGGAGTGATAGCTAAAGGACTGTGTTGAGGCAGCAGTAAGAATTCCCTAAGCCTCTTTTTGGAGTTAGAGTAATCCTGGCTTTCCCAATGAAAATGCTCCCTAAGAGTATGCAAGGTTTCACCAAAAGTCCTCTGGAGGGGAAGCAGACGAAATGGAGTCCTCTGCATCAGAATCCTCATAGGTAGATACGGGCAAATCCTGGTCATCAGAGAAAACAGAAATTTCAGAATCCTGATCAGAAGAAACAGAAGGAAAATCAGTCTTCGGTCTCTTAGAGGGGGAAGGATGGCTTCTCCTGATTAGAGATATAAGGTCTTCAGCCATTCTTATCATTTATTTTTTAGGCATAGGGACCTGACCATGTGGTCTGGATGTCAGTTTTCTAGGCATGGATAAAGTTTTAGGCCTTGAAGAAGAAGATGGTGTCGGTTTAATATGCAAGTGAGTAGGCCTGAATACACCCTCAGAAGCCGGTGCCTGCACAGCGGCTCCAGACCCATCCAAGACAGACACATCTACAGGTTCCACAGTCGAAGAAGCATCATGTGGCATACCAGACTCCGAATGGGTCTCAGTAGAGGCCTGCGAATCTGAAGTAGCGGGTATCAGGGGCTGCGAAAGCACCTCACTGAGTACTGGCGAACTGGTGACTAGCTTAGGAGAAGCGTCGACAGCAGCTTTGGACCAAGTGGTCTGTCTCTGTCTTTATCTTTGCATTTTTTCTGAATGTCAGTAGTTGGGTGGCTTACCGAAGCCATTTCTGGATAACTGAACCAAGTACCAAAATATTTAGATGCGTAAATGAACAGACGAACAGTACGAGGTTTGAATAAGGCACAAAACTGACAGCGAGGTACGTCGTGGTCTGGGCTTAAGCAAGGAATGCAGTACAAATTAAAATTTTTACGAGGTATTTCCTTTCCACAAAAAATACAATTAATAACTTTTACTGACATCGGTTTACAGCAAGAAAAAGGAGCCCCAATAGGGACTTAGCTTAGTTGAAGACTTCGGATCTGAAACTCGAAAACGAAAATTTCAGGAAACGGCCAACCAGCACTTGCGAACTGCTTCTGCTTCGGGCACCGCATGGCAAGAAAGACTAGGGTAATAGCATCGGCTGCATGCTTTATATCCCTGACTACCTGACATCATGGAAGATGAGACAGCAACTGACGCAGGACCCAAGACTTTGATAATCAGGACGACTGAGGGCTACTGCAAGCAGATAACCCAAATGTGATGACTGCAACAGTGAAACATGAAGAACATCCTAATGTTACATGAGTGGAGTAAAGCCACCATCGAAGGTCCTACTTGCAGGATTCCATTATCAAAATTTGGTGGGATATGGGTAGTTTTTGCATGGACCACTGAGTGAATAGTAGCCACTGAAGTATTCTCATGTGTTGGCATGCCAGTGGAATCAGAGTAATTGCAGCTGCCACAGTTCCCAGTACTTTGAAGATTGTTCTTGCCTGTATTTTTCTTTTAGAAAGAAGATTTAGGGCTTGGGATCACAGAACTTGAACCCTTTTGGAAGGGAGTTTTGCCACCATATTTCTTGTGTCTAGATCTGCTCCTATAAAGACAATATGCTGAGATGGCAACAAGGCAGATTTTTCGTAATTTATTGTGATTCCTAGTTGACAGCAGAGCTGCAAGGTGGTGTTTCTTGCTTTTGTTAGTAGATGTTCGTTAGTGGTGATGAGATGCCAGTTGTCTAAGTATGGAAACACTTGAAATCCTAGGTGTCTCAAGTGAGCCTTGACTACTGCCATAAACTTGGTGAACACTCTAGAGATATAGTGAGACCAAAGGGCAGAGCTCAAAACCAGTAGGGAATGGCTCCCAGCCGAAAGCACATATGACTCATGGAGTGCCTGTCCATCTTTATCTGGTGCTACACATCCTGGTGATCTATAGAGCACATCCAATTGTCTTGTCCCAGAAAAGGGAGTATTGACTGCAGTGTTACCATCCAGAACTTTGATTTTCTTACTGATTTGTTTAGTCTGCTGAGATCCAGGATGGGCATCCAGTCTCTTGTATTCTTAGGAACTAAAAAGAACCTTGAGTAAGTTCCGGATCCTATTTGGTCTGCATAGACTGTCTATTTTTTTCTAGCAGCTTCTGTATTTCTAGGGTTGCCTGTTCCCTTTGACTGGGTGGAAAGTCTGGGATGTTTTTTATGTTTAGGATGGGGAAAGAAAAGGGTATAGAGTAACCTCTGGATACGATGCTTTGTACCCATTTGTCGTTTGTTATTTTTCGCCAGGTTTCTGGGTACAGAGATAAGCGCCCCCGACTACCTCCAGAGATGGACAAGCGGGTCTCCTTTCAGGAGTGCTGAAAGGGCTTACCAAGGAAAGATTCCCTGTCGCCCTGATTTTACAGACCCCCTCTGCCACATGGCCAGTGTCTTCCTTTACTGCTTCCCTCTCTGCCCCTGGGGGAAGAATCACCATGTGTGTCCTGGAAAGCTCTCTGGGATTTTCAGAACCACATTTTCCTCCCTTTTGACCCTTAAGACAAGGTCTGGTAGGTAGGGAAAAATGGATAAGGTCTGGTAGGTAGGAAAAAATGGACTCCTATGGCAGAGAGAGTTTTTCCTTCTCATTCATACCAGGTTAGTGTGTCTTTAAAGTTTGACCCAAACAGGGATGAGCCGTCGAAAGGGACATTCACAAATGAAGATTTAAAGGGCTCCACAAAGTCACACAAGCACATCAAAGAATGTTCCCATAGGGAAATTCCTAAACCCGCTGCCCTACTCACTCCATCGGCTGAATAAGAAATGAGCCTCATGGAGGAGTTGACCACTGAATTTAAGTTGGAGAACTGAAAGGAAACCTTCTCTGATGCCCCTTGAGCTGCTGAACCTTGGAGAGTATTACCTAGCTCCTTCAGGAAATCTCTCTGAAGTCTGGTAAAGTGGGTGAGATAATTCAGAGATCTGAGTGCAAAGGTCGCTGAAGAAAAGGTGCACCTTCCATATCTGTCCATCGTACAAAACTTCTTGCTCAGCAGACAGACAGAAGAAGACATCTCAGAAAGTTCCTTCTTGGTGGCCGCTGCCGCCACCACCATAGCATCTACTGGAACACCTTTCGTGAGAAAAGTCTTATCTGTGGGTGAAGTTATGAATTTGTTTGGGCTCCAGAGAACAGGCTCCACTGAATCTGCAGACTCCCACACCTTGTGACAAACTAGGTCCATCGGTTCATTGAAAGTTGGAGACAACCAAGTGGTGGAAGGGTGAGACCCAAAAATCTTCAGGTATACAGACTCCTCCTCAGAAGGGTTGATGGATTTCCAGCCGCCTCTCTGCTTAAGAATCTTCAGGATGTCTGCAAAAGAGACATCCTCAGAGGGCAACTGTGGGGACCCTTCTAAGTCATTGAGGTCTGTATCAGATGTGACAGACTCCTCTGGGGAGTCTAAATGCTTCCTCTTGCACAGTCTCTTCCGAGGGACCTCTTCAGAAGGGTATTCTCGAGAGGTTTTGGAAGAGTGGGGTTCATCCAATGGGGCATCCTGAGACTTTGGGTCTCCAAGTCTGTGTGGATGCAATGATGCCAAAACAGACACTGGTGCCTTTAGGGGAAGAATGTATGCACCTGAGAGTGGAACTGTCTATGGAGACAGCAGTCTCATCAGTTCGAAGGCCCCCCGCCCCTGATCTGAGGAAGCTTCCAGCTCCGAAGAACCAGAAGGCATCCTCAGAACAAGGGGGTTGGCTCTGAGGCTGATGTAGGAGCAGAGCTCACCCACGCCGAAGCCCCAAGAGGCAAGTCTGGCCCAGACAACTGTCCGATCTGACTCTCCTCCAAGGACCTGACCGGAGAGCGTCAGCTCCTAGACCCCTCAAGTTCAGATGGAATGTCACAGCAGTAATTGGGCCCGAAGATCCTGCTATAGTCTCGGGTCCAACGCTTCCTCTACAATCATCTCCAGACATTCCATCTTTGAGGTCCCAGATCAAATCGGAGGAGGAATAAATGGAGGAGGGGTAGTCTTGGCCAGATCCAAATCCCTCTGGGTTGGAGCAGACAACAGTTTGGCCAGTGCTAGTGCCCTTAAAAGTCTCTGCACCACACGGATCCATGTCATCATTGTCATCATCAGAGAGGCTTCCTAGAGGATCGAGAGGAGGGAGTAGGAGATCTAACTGGTTGAAGCAAGGGTGATCTCAAAGTTGGAGAAACTGGCTCCAAATTATGGGACTGCCTCCGTAGGTGAAACTCCATCGGCACCAAAACCACAGGAGGAACCGAGGAAGTAGGTTTTTCAGGCCCAACAGTCTTCGGGTCCAAAGATGACTATTTCACCAATTTTTTTTGTCAACTCTCAATGAGCACTAGCACAGGATGGTCTTTATCACGACTTTTCTGATCTGGAAACTGGGGATTTTGACAATGTTGACATACCCTGACTTTCTTCAATTGCCTCTGAGAAGGGGACTTTAGTAAACCTCTCAACAGCTTGTTTTTTCTCTCAAGCAACACTCTGTGACTGAATGAATGGCAGATGGCACATGATTCCTGTAAATGGAATGCGCTGAGGCAGTACACACAAACATTGTGACCATTTTTCACACTTCTTGAACCCAGAGGGCTTAGTTTCCTTAGGTTCCTTTTATTTTTTATTTTTAAACAAGAATCAACTAAGCACTATAGTTTAGCTAAAGAAAAGAGGCAGTTCTTTAAATTAAACGAATCTGCCTAATATAAAGAGAAAATAAAGAAAGGGAGAAGGCCCTCTAAGTTAAACGGGCCAACGGTAGCCCTCTAACTTAAACGAGCTTACCAGGTAAACAGAGAGAAAAAAACACCTTAAATTTACAAAGCTCTCTAACTTAAATGAGCTTGAATAAGGTAGCTAAGGGAAGCACTCTGCTAAAAGGGGCTTATAGAAAGGTATAACTTTAGCCGGGATAGGGAAGGGAAAAAGGCCTAGAGAAAGAAAACGGCCAACAGCAAAAACCAACAGAAGCAAACACACTAAGTCCAAACATATGTATTAAACACTAGAAATTTTTCTATGTTTCAACAATTATTCAAGAGTAAGGAAAGAAAAAATTTCCACTTAGCCAGTCAGAATGGAAACACCCGATCTTGTTTAATGGCAAACGAGATCTGGGGAACTCTCCAAGAGCATCATGGGATAGGGCTTAGCCACGAGCTAATGGAAGAACTCGAGCTTTGTATTATGCAGAGTCGGAACTGAGGATTGGTTCCAAACCCACTCATTAAAGAATGAAGGCGAGACAGGACATCACATCCAACGGTAATAAGAGAGAGAGTGGAAAACATATAAGTATATAACTCAACAAAAATAAACTTACAACTGACATATTCTGAAAATTTCACCCAAAGGCTCAGGAGAAGGAGATGAGCTTCTGAGTGATTTGACAGCAAACGAGATCTGAGGAATGTTAGGTCGGTGGGGCATTATGCATAAGGGGAGAAGCTCAAAAGTTGGATCTATAAATCTAATGAAAGCAGCCAAGTTAGATCAGAAATTTATCAGTTCCGATATGAAAGAAAATGACATCATCAGATATTTACTTATATGCGGGTTTAATTTGTAAGAATCAAGACATACTTGGTGAATAAAAAACAGTAAAATAACTGAAAACATTTACTCAGATCTTGAACTGGTTGAAATCTTACTTCATAGAATGTAATTTGCTTACACACAGTGTAGTAATACAAAAATAGAAATACCTGTAAATGTACAAACATTCTGTTTGACCAAACGTGAATACAGACATCAGTGTTAATTTGAGATAACCACTGCTGCTGCAGTTATTTGTGCACCACCAGTTACTTTGTGTGCAATCCTCACTCTTTTCTCTGTTGCTTTGTGACCAGGGTGCTATTACATTTAAGTACGGTGAAATGAGGAAAAAAGCCCCACATGTGAGTGAAGAAGCTGAAGGGGATCTTTCCCCCCTTCAAAAGCACTTAAGGTATCTCTTTAGGTTGTTTTCTGTTAAATGCAATTAAAAATAGTTTTCAATCAATTTTCCAAAGGGGTGGCACATTCTATCACTACAATTACACTACTTTTTTTCCTTTCCTTCACCCCAAAACAATATTCATATACAAAGACATACATTAAGTGATGACAACACAATCTAAACAGCTTTAAAGCCAACATCATCAGCTACATATGTTGTAAAGTGAAATATTAAGACATATTCCTCAGAAATATGATATAAAATGCAAAAAAAATTCACAGGTACACTCAAACTGGCAGGTATCTTTATGGACATACGAAACAGTGTAAGAAACTTCTCTGTGTGGAAGATTTTCAGTCCCCATATCTCTAGTTAATCACTGTATATTAATCAGACCAGACAATAGTAGTAGAAGTAACAAACTTAAACTCGTCCTAAGTAAAAAAACAAATAAATAAATAAAAAATATATAATTGTACAGAATTACTAAGTATTCGAAAGTAATCTAAGCAAGGCAGGCAGTCTGTTTCCAGTCGATAATCCTTTATTAAGTACACAGACAAGCAATCCAAGTAAAACAAAAATAGAGTAATAGTTTCCTCACAAGCTTTACAAATATATATATATACTGTATATCAGGCAAGGGAGTGGTTTATTGTGCTGTTAAAGTTTTATTGGTACACATGTTACATTCACATCAGTGATACACAGTGATTAACTAGAGATATATGGACTGAAAATCTTCCACACAGATAAGTTTTTTACACTGTTTTGTTTTTGGACCCACTACATTTGTTTAGTAGGTTGTTTTGAGACTTCGGCGGTACCATGGAGATTAATTGTTTTTCTTTTTTTTTTTTTTTTTTTTTACGGAGCATACACATTCATTAAAGGAAAACTCCATCTAGCAACACAAAAAATATAAATATATTTCATTTTCATTACATCATTCTCTTCTGGGTTCATTTAATGCATCAAAATCAGTTTAGGTGCTTCTTAAAAAACTTCAACAGTTTTTTCTAGAAAATGGTCAACCTGGGGCTTGACATGTTAGCATGATCTTATTTTAATGCTTTTTTGACCCCTTACCAGAATCCATTTCAGGTCCCCTTTATACGAGTCATTCTAGAAATAAAGTGATGTTGTCTTTCTATTTCACAGAGGTCCAATGGCAGCAGTGAAAGTTGCAAGTATCTTACACAACTTGTGATGCTAGAGTGTTTGTTTTCCCCTGAATAACAAACTTGTAAACTCCTTTCAGAATCTGTTTAACCTATTCACAAGGAGGTATACACTTCCAACCAAAGAAAGTCGCTAAATTGCAGACTTTGTAAGAATTGTTATTTTTGTAGTCCTATGAACACAGACAAACCCTCCACACATTCTTCCTGAGGTGTCACAGCTACCACTGTAATTAAAGAACACTCCAAATGAAATGGTTCTGTTACTCAAAAGTGTCCACAACCGTAAGATGTTTTTTTTTTTTATCCTTAACTTAAGATGAACGTGATTGCTGTTTTTGCTCAAAAGTATTTTACAAGCAGATTCATACCAAGATGGTTACACCCGGGTAATGGCTGATTATTTCACTCTGTGAAAACTACAATTTAAAAACAGTAGACCGGTTGGATAAAATCCATTTACTGGCCTGTAATTATACTGCCTGTATGCCAAGAAAGAAGAAAATTAGAGAACAAAAAAGAAGATAAACAAGAAAAAGGAAAAGAGAAAATTCTAGATAGGAAAATATTGCATCTATTTAGCAAAAAGTAGTTCAACTTTCAGCTTGGATACAGAAGATGACCAACTGATTTAGAGGAAAAGTAAATGAAATGTAAAGGGGGTGTTTAACATAAGCATAACACTGAAGGAATGTATACAAACAAATAACATAAGGCAGGAAATGTATAGAAGGATCTTTAATTAGCTATTTAGATAAGCTGATAAAACCACGGGGCTAGAGTTAGAAAATAAAATGTTCAGGGAAAGCCTAAGAATTTCTGCTGTACCGGAGAAAATGGGAGGAGCAGACTGTATTAACTTTGTGAAAGTACAATTAAGCAACTGGACTTGCGTTCCAAAGCAGGATTTGTTAATTGAAGGCGCATATCATGTGTGCCATGAGAAAGCAGCAAATACTTACATTAGTAAATATGCAATCATTCTAGCAAAAGGAGTTGCTCATGACAAAACTGAAGCAGAAAGAAAAAAATGTTAAAACCTGGGGTGAGCAGAGTTTTTGGAGAAAATGGTTAGTCTCTGTATACCAGGCAGAAGTGAAGCACGTTTCTCTACGCAGTCAGGGAATCTCCACAGCAGTGGCAGCTGGTGAGTTCAAATCGAAGGGGGGCTGCAGGAGACAGCTGAATGGGTGGGGCCAATTGGGAAGGGGTGTGGTCAACTAGAAATGGGAGGAGCTATGCTCAAAACCACAAAACCTGGAACTTTAAATACACTACCCTGGGTGCCAAACCGTCATTACAAGAGTGCAATCAAGACAATGTGAAGTGTAGAATATTTCAATTCATTAGCTGCATGACAGCTTACTTAATATCCAGAGGGAAACAAAACGACTGTGAGGCATGAAAAAATAAATTACTTTTTAAATACATTAGTCAAGTGCTGCGGTGATAGTGCTGCGGTAGCATTGTCACCTCACAGTAAGATGCTGTCCGGTTCGATTCTCAGCTACAGCGTCTTCTGCATGGAGACATGCGTGAATGGGCGTACCTTCGTTGAAGCTTGTGCGTCAGGGCTGGCAACTCGGCATGTAAAACTCTATCTGCCAATCATTAGCGGACCGGAGTTCCACTGTGGCGACCCCTAACAGGGAAAAGCCGAAAGACACAACAACTGGAATGCCAGTCAAAATCAAGTACAAGAAAAACAAGCAGCACTCAACTCAAACCACTTCTCCTTGTACTCCAGTTCCAATTATAATTTATATTCAGCTTTATTAAAGTACCAGGTAACATGCTGAAAGTAGCAATCTCTGTGATACCCCCACTTGTAAAAATGTTTCTTATCCAAAAAAGAACTGCTACCTGACAACTATCTACTTGTTTCATGGGGAAAACATGATCAAAGTAAAAAATGAAAAGCAAACAAGAAACAAGCTCAAGATACATTGCTTAAAGGATTACTGTACAGGTAAATGGACCACACACGATAGACCGGCATTCTGTTTGGTTTACAGGTAAAGCCTGCAAAGATAACTGCAAGTCTCCAACAAAAGTAATGAGCTTCTTAAAATAATAATGTAATCCTGTCCTTTATTAGAAAATACTGTCATATGCATTTCAATACCCACGGCTTATACATTATCTAGTTATGCAAGTATTTTCTGCATGGCAACAGAAAGGCTTTCACTGTTGGCAATTCTTTAACAGTATGCTTATTAAAGCTTACTTGCATCTTATAATCTCAGACAAGCTTACCTGATGGTCATTAAAGCATTGCTACTTAAACACAGAGCAACAGGCACTTTCTGAGTAATAATAAACATAAATCAACAGTATAAAAATATGACAAACCCGAACATTCTGCAAAATCAAGGACAGAATAAAAGTAGTACTTGTGTCTACCTTGGATGGGGGGATACTCTGCACATTTACACTGCATAACTGCTCCTTGCCTTGCTTGGACACATCCAGAGTCACACTACATGAGGCAGTGGGGTGCAACAAGTATGTCACAATTTGAAATATCTCTGGCTGACTTTGATGGCCCTGACACATTTGTCATACCTCTCAACCTCAGAGCAAGAAATCTGGACAAAGCCATACATAGAAGTGGGACAAGGACCAAAAATAAGGACAATTTTAAATATTGCTCTTATAAACTTAGAAAGGTAATAGAGTAGTAGGTCTTGCATTAGTATGAATTTCTGAAGGGTATGAAATCTGAAACACAAATGTCTGTCATTATTTTCCAACTTCGGTCTTTAATGAATTGCTACTAATTTGCCAAAAAAAACACAATTTTATGAAAAATGGACCAAAATGTGATGCAAAAAATATAAAATAGCCATACAATACAGCTGGGAACCTGTCAAAGAAGGGAAACCTTTTTAATATTAGTACTGCTAACATGAGCAGCTGACAAAATAAAAGAATATGCATGCATTTCTGAAATAAAAGTAATCTATAACTCTGATTATTACACTTATTTCTTAATTGTAAACCCTCCATGTTTTCTTCCAAAATTGCCATTTTGCGGCGGGATTATTAGGGGAAGAGCAACATTTTGAGCCAAAATCGAGGACAGTTCTGAGGTTTGGATATGCCTAATTCTTTAAAGCAATTTATTTGCACATACCTCTCAACCTGTTACTGCGGTGGTGGTGCTGCGGTACCGTTATCGCCTCACAGTTAGACATTGCCCGTTCGATTCTCAGACACTGCCCGTTCGATTCTCAGAGTGTCTTCTGTGTGGCGACATGCGTGAATGGGCATTCCTTCATTGAAGGTTGTGCGTTAGGCCAGGCAAGCCAGCACGTAAAACTCTACCACCAATCATTAGCGGACCGGAATTCCGCTGTGGCGACCCCTAACCGGGAAAAGCCGAAAGACACAAACAAACAAACCTCTCAACCTGTTAATGCAGGAAATCTGGACAAGGCCAAATATACTTATAAACGGTACTAATTGTTGTATAAACTGAGACAGTTGATAGAAATAACAGGTCTTGCTTTAGCATGCATTTGTCTGAAGGTTATGAAGTCTGAAACTCAGTGTCTGTCATTATTTAGTGACTTAATTTCTAAATTATTTGCCAGAAAACCACACATTTAATGAGGAACAAACCAAAAATAAGAAGCAAAACTCTTATTCATTCTGTGAAAATCTGGACAGTTGAGAGGTATAGTTTAGCCGGGGCTGTCTTTGAGGTTGCCGCCCTTCCCCCTCACAAAATCGTGGTCAAATGGAGCCTTCCCCCTTCAGCTATTCCAATGAACCATTACTTGGCTATTTCATCCCATTTACCATAAACACTAATGTGAATACTGCTTTACTTCTACGATGATTTGGACTTCATTTGAAAGTTTTATTTTGCATTTTACAGCACAAACACTAAGACATCTGCTAAACAAAGCAATGCAGTCTCACAATGAAAACAGACTTAGCATTAAAACTTCTCTGCCCTTGAAACTCACATTCATTGAAACAGCATTGAAACCCACATTCAAAGAAAATACATTTTGCCAGTGACAGATAAAGATTGACTTTGGGCTGTTTTCAAATCAAAGGCCCCTTGCACATGAAACATACACGTGGTCTTTGATTCACCTTTCTGATTTTATGAAATTATATTCCTTGTACAATATAGTACAGCTGTAGAGGGCGTTTTAAATTTGTTTTGAACATTTTTCCAGTAAACAATGAAACAAAATGCATGCACCAATAATGACAAAACTGCCCAATTCAAAACGTAAACAGTGAAAAAAATGCATGCACCAATAACGACAAAGCTGCCCAATTCAGAACATTTCTATCATAAAAGTCTACTCAAATTTCTACAGTCCACCAGTATCAGTAAATATGCACAATCTCTGAAGAAGTAAAAGTCATCTAAATAATTCCACATTAAAGAAATCTGTTACTAATGAAGAGGTTGCTGCTAGCAAACAACTTTATATGTCATTGTTTCATCTACAAATAAAGTGTCTGTTACCCTTGAGGAATAAATTGTCTAGGTTTCATTAAAAAATGATAAGCCTGACAACAACTATCTACTTGTTTCATGAGGAAAACATGATCAAAGTATCAGTAAATATGCACAATCTCTGAAGAAGTAAAAGTCATCTAATAATTGCAATAGGGGATGGATGGCAAACTGATAACAGGTTCAGAGTTACTAGGTATCTTCACCAAAAAGGACTGCAGCATCCACCCCCTTTACAATACAATACAGTATCAGCAATGCATCTACCTACTGCGGGAGTAGAACCCACAACCTTCTGCATCAAAAGCAAGTACACTACCGGTTGTGCTATTAACAATGCAAGTAGACTCAGCATAAGCATCACTAAACTTTTGTTCCCCTGCAGCTCTCAGCTTTTTGTAAAATCTACTTGACACTCAGCTGTATCTCTAAACTTTGCAGCACAAGAAATCTGGAAAAAGCCAAAATTTAGTGGGGGGGGGGCAAAAGATCAAAAAGCAGGGACACATTTTAAACATTGCTTATATAATGCTGGAAAGTTGCGAGAATAAAATGCTGTGTTACCACCATACATTTCACTGCCAAGCATTGAACCCAGGACCCTGTGCAAAACAGTCACAGCAACATACCACTATGCCAAATCAATCATCTATTTTATGAAAAAGCAAGACTGAAACTTACATTGCTACATTCAGTGAATTCAGTTCTCACCATAGCTGTCAACATCTTAGCACAAAACACCTGAAAAAAAGCCAATAATGGGGGAATACAGCCCCCAAACATATTCAGTGAGTTCAGTTATCACCATAGCTCTCAGCCTTGGCACACAAAACCTGGACAAAGCCAATAATGTGGGGAATACAGTCCCAAATATAGGGACAAATTCCAAATATCCATCTAATAAACTTGCTATAATAATAGGTTTGGTGTTACCATGTACTTTCTGAAGAATATAAAGTCTGAAATTCCAATGCTTGTCATTTTTATTTATTTAACATTTGTTAACCAGGGAAGTCTGACTTGGAACAAAAGGCAATTTTTGGCAGAGGAAGAAACACTACAGACATGTCTTTATAAGATGAGAGGACACCAGAGTAAACCCACACAAACACAGGAAGGACATGCAGACTCCATATAGAAGGCACCCCAGCCAAGAATCAAACCAGACAACCTGAAGCTGTTAGGCAACAATGGTACCACTGCACCACTGGCTGTGTTGAGAAGCAAACATATAGAAACCACAGATTTTATGAGGAACAGAACAAATATGAGGCAAAAATCTGCATTTTTATTACAAATGGTGGTGGGTAGGGAATTCAGGCTCCTGCCATTTGTGCCCAAGGTACAGGGTTCAAGCCTTATTCTCTACCCACCACCATGTAGTGACTGGGGCATTTTACACACACACACACACACACACACACACACACACACACACACACACACACACACACACTTACACTTACCTGCCCTGTAAGTCCGAAGCTTCATCGTCCGTTGTATCCTGCACTGCACCATCACTGCCGCGCCTGAGGAGCTGTTATCCCACAAGAGAACCTAAGGCTCGTTCTCTCTTTCCTGCGAGACCACCCTGCCTGCGGACATTGCAGTCCGATCCCCTTCCAGTCTATGCAGTTAGAATTACTGCATAGACTGCTGGGTAACTGTAGATGCACATCTGGTAGTCCAGACTGCAGGTGGAGACAGTCTGGATTCTGTGCGCATGCTCCAGACTGGTTCACCAGCAGTCCGAGTATGGGAAATGCCGTGAGTGCGCATACGCGATGTTCTGGGACTTGTGGTTTGTTTTATTATTTTCTTTTTATTACTTTTATGTTTTAATTGGTTAATATTCTTATTTTACAGCTGGAAGGGCTGCAGTCCAATAGCACGGGCCGCCCCTGCTCCACAGGCAGGTGTGAGATTCAAGTTGCTGCAGCCAGCTGTCTTCAGAATATTTTCTTCTGGAGGATCAAAGACATTTGGAAGCAGAACAAGCTAAGGGGGGTGATAAAGTTTAGCAAACAAAGAATGGTCAAGTAAGTATAAGGGAACCCTGTGTCTCATTACTTTGAAAAAGTCCATTGAGAGACTGCCAGTAAAACATTTTCCATTCTTCTAAAGGAAATGATAGTGCAACAGAAAAAGCACAGGAGCTAACTAGAAAAATCAGGAGTACTTTCGATTTGAACCAGAGTAGTGCTGGGAGATGAAAATGATTAGGAAGGCAGGTAACAATGTGAAGTTAGTAAATAAATGGGGTATTGTAAAGCATCAATCCCATTATATATAAAAATTAGACATGCAAAATGTGACTTTGCAAGAAGTAGCTGATAAAGACTGGAATTTTGATGACAGTGTTAAAACAGTGGGCGAAATGTAAAACACATACCAATTTATGTCATTAATGTTTTGAAGGACACTGACAAAGTAACTAAGTAAAACAAATTTGGATCTTATTGATATCTATATAAAAATATGACAAATTGCATGCTGTATTGTGCAGCAGGTTTTGTATTGAGAGCATTCAGGATATTTTAAATGTGAGATCAGGGAGTCTTATCAGTGACTGTTGTATATGCTAAAGGTATTAAAGCATGAAACATATTTTTCTTGTAACATATCCAGACTTTACACAGTAACAAGGTAAGAAAGACTGGAAAGAAGTTAAAGTTAATATAAAACTGTGATCTTCAGCTTCTGTGGTGGGGGTGGGATGGGGTGTAAAGGTGTATTGATCAAATTATCTGTGCAATTAAGATAAAAATATCCACTGTTTTTACAGGGTAAGTATACTGGTTCAAGCAATTAACCATGAGAATTTTGAACAGTGTGTTGTGAGGGAAATGTACAAAGATTCTTTAATGCTTGAGCAAAGTTATCAGCTGTTTTATTTTTCTCATTACCAACAACTTTTACTTGAACACTAGCCATCTGCACTTGGAAGCAATTAATCATGATATCTCAGAACACACTGCTGCAAGAAATGTAGTGTGAACAATATAATCAATATTTAAAGGTAAGCTGACAAACAACTCAGTGAAAAAAATGAAGCCTGAAACTCTGGGAAATTAACACAATTTTAAAGCAGATGCCTCCACATCAGCCTTCATACGTCAATGTATTTAATATAACTGCACAATTTCTATTTATTTATTTAAAGGCAGCCAGTGCACTTTGTCATAGCACCAAAGGTTAAGGTTTACTGAAAGTAAGCAAGCTGTTTTTCACTTCTGGAAGGTAACAGCAATCAGTGTAAGTAGGAATACAGGCTTTAACACTTTGCTTTAGCATGGGAAACCTTAATTTTAGAATAAGTATGTAAATGCAGCTGTTGATTCGGAATAATCGTTCCTATCTGGATGAGTAAACCACTTTTTGAAAACATAGCTCTGTGTGTTTGCTACAAATTAAAAGATAGGGGTCTACAAATCTATTTCATTTTTTGTTTGAGCATTTTTATTAAAACAAAAAGTTTTACAAATGTGACATAGGTTGAACTGGAGATGAAACTAAAAATGCCTCACTGAGTACCGGCAAACTGGCGACTGGCTTAGGAGAAGCATTGTCGGCAGTTTTGGACCTTGGCTGCCTGTCTCTGTCTTTATCTTTGTGTTTTTTTTGGAATCCCGGTAGTCGGATGGCTAACCAACAACATTTCTGGATAATTAAACCATGAACCGAAATATTTAGAGGCAAAAATGTACCGACGATGGATAGTGCGCTTATTAAATAAAGCACAAAACCGACAGCAAGGTACGTCGTGGTCAGGGCCTAGACAAGGAATACAGTACGAATGAAAATCTTTGTGAGGTATTTGCTTTCCACAAGTAATGCAATTATTAACTTTTACTGACATCGGTAAGGAGCAAGAAAAAGTTTCCCCAACGAGGTACTTAGCTTTAAGTTGAAGACTTCGGTGTTGAAACTCGAAAACAAAAATTTCAGGAGTCGGCCGACCGGCACTTGCGAACTCCTTCTGCTTCGGGCACCGCACGGCAAGAAAGACTGATGTAATGGCATCAGATGCATGTTTTATACCCCTGATGACCTGATGTCATGGAAGAAAGGCCAGCAACCGATGCAGGACCCAAGACTTTGTTAATCAGGCCAAATGAAGGCAACCTGCCAGCAGATTACCCAAATGTAATGACTGCAACAGTGAAACACGAAGTACAGTTTTGTACCTACCATAAATGTAGATGTTCAAGTGGTTATGCTGCTGTAGTCATCACACTTAGGTTATCCTGCCGCCAGGCGGTCCTGCAGTCGGCCTGAATTCCAAAGCCTTGGTCCGGCGTCGGTTGTCGTCGCTTCTTCCCTGATGTCAGTGTGGCAGGGGTATAAAAGAGGCAGCCGACGCCATTTTCTTCAGTTTTTCTTGCCCCAGATGTCAGGTGCCCCAAACTAAGGAGGCATAATAAGAAGCTTGCAAAACATACCTTAGTGCAAAACAATGGTACTAGTTGTAAGCAAATACACCATATAGACATGCATCCCAAAGGTTGAAGTACATGGAGGAATAAGAAAAGCCTTGTTAGGTAGAGGGGATGGAGGAGGGTAACCTGGACTGCAGCAGCATAACCACTCGAACATCTACATTTATGGTAGGTACAAAACTGTACTACTAAAAATGAATGGGAGGCTTTAACGAAGATGAGATGTAGAAAAGATATTATATTTAAGCCCTCAGATAAAGGCAATAAGTTAGTTATAATGACAGTAGAACAGTATTATAAGATGTGTATGGATAATTTAAATAATGAGGAAGTATATAGAATTGCTATATGGAAGGAATATGAAACAGCCTTGTCAGCATATAATGAACTAATAAATAGGGGGTATAGACTTGGCTATTTTACCAAAAAAGACAGAGAGGAAATTTTCCATAGAAAATTGTACTATGGCCAAATTTTACTGTCTTCCTAAACTACATAAAGATAGATATAATCTCCCGGGTCGTCCTATAGTGTCTGCTTGCAACTATTTTCTTCATAATATAGGAATTGTGTTGCATGAATTACTTTTACCAAAGGTTGTGCAGTTGTCTTCCTATATTAGATACACCTGACTTTCTGGAGAAAATTAATAAAATTCAGTGGAATAAAAATAGGTACTGGATAGTAGTAGATATTAAAAAAATGTATACTAATATTACACATGAATTAGGGGTGGAAGCTCTTAAATTTAATTTGGGTGAAACTCCACTTACTTATTATACAGTTGATTTAATACTGTTTTGTCTTAAAAATAATTTTTTTGAATTTAATGAAATTCTTTATCAACAAATTAAAGGCACAGCGATGGGAGCAGTTTTCACTCCAGTATATGCAAATCTATTTATGGGTTATTTTGAAACCAAATTTCTGTATAGAATGTGCTTTTTCAGAAGTCATGTAATAGAATATTATCGTTACATAGATGATTTAATCTTTCTATGTGAAGGGGGTAGTTTAGATGTACATAATTTTATTCATGATCTAGACTGTAATAATTTTGGTATAAAGTTTGATGGAGCTCAGTGGGGAGATAAAGTTACATTTTTGGATGTAAATTTGCATGTTAGAGATAATAAGGTAGTAACATCAGTACATCATAAATTTGAAGGTGTGAATAATTTCATTAATGGGACTAGTTGCCATTCTCCACACTTAATATCAGCACTTCCCTATAATGAATTATTGCCAATTTCAAGATTAACTAGTGATGAACAACAAAAAGAATTAGAAATTGAGTTGACTTGTCAGAAATTTATCAAAAGAGGTTATAGTGTAGAAAGTGTAGAACAAGCTAAAAATAATTTGAATTTTAATAATCAGATTCATAAACAAGTAAAATATAGGACTAAATCAGATAAAAATGTGTATAATCAACAAGTGGATAAAATGTTTTTTGTTACAACATATGGAACATATACAGAGAAATTAGTAGAAATTGTTATGTTTTATTGGACACATTTGTTACAAGATCCATGCTTGGGTGAATTGTTACCTCAAAAACCTATGGTGTCTTATAGACATGGAAAAAGTATTAAAGATATGCTAGTTCATGCTTATTTTATTTTTTCTGCTGCCAGTCTAACTAAATGTATTTCTGATTATGGTTTTAAAGCATGTGGTCATTGTAGTATATGTAACCAAACAGTAAATTCTTCTGACTGTATAAATGGAAAGAAATTTAATTTGAATGGTAATTTTAGTTGTAACACAGAAGGTATTGTATATGTACTCAAATGTGAATGCAATTTATTTTACATAGGTGAATCAAAAAGAAGTTTTCGAGTCAGGTTCTTTGAACATCTGAGAAATATTACAAATGAAAAGGTAGAAAGCCCTTTAAGCTTTCATTTTAAAAAATATCATAACAGTGATGGTAAAAATTTAACAGGCACAATTTTGGAAAAAGTACATTGTGTGAAAGGTATGTGCTTGAAGAATAAACTACAATGGAAAGAAGCACTGTTTATTTTAAAATTTGACACTTTACACCCTAAGGGGTTAAATAGAGAGCTTGATTGAAAATGGCTGCTGTAATTAAGTGTTTTTTTTTAATTGTTTTATTAGAATAGTTTTTTTACTATATAAAGGAATGAGAAATGGGTTTTGTTATACTCTGTTAAAAGGCTTATGCCGAGGCGCTGGAGAACATCAATTGTTGGTACTATAAAATAAATTCTTTGGATATACTGGCTGAGTCGTTTCCTGGACTATTTTTCCTTCTTGGTGGTTTAAAATACAAAACTGTACTATGTTCATCATGCTATGCTGCTGCAGTCATCACACTTTGGCAGAGTCCCAAAGCTATGGTTGGGTGGTAGGTGCTAAACTGGGTTAGGTGCAGCTAAGATGCTCTGCAGAACTGCAGTGGCAAACCCAGCTCTGGTTTTTGAGTATAGAGGAAGGTGGTAATGCTTGGTGAAGGTGTGCACTGAACTCCAGGTAGCTGCCTCCAGAATGTCCTTTGTTGGGACTCCTCGGAGGAAGGCTGCGGAGGTTGCTGTAGCCCTGGTAGAGTGAGACCTAATACTAGCAGGCACTGTTTTCCCGTGGTGTGAGTAGCAAAAGCGGATGCAATGTGCTATCCATTTGGAGATGGTCTATTTTGAAATAGCCTTTCCTTCTGAGCCTGGTGCATATGATACAAGGAGTTGGTCAGAGTTTCCGAAGGCCTTTGTCTTGTCCAAATAGTAACGTAACTGTCTGTGAATGTCCAAAGAGTGAAGGAGTCTTTCTCCTATATTCTGTGGGTTTGGATAAAAGGTGGGCAAGTGTATGGTCTGATTGAGAGCCACATTGGATACTACCTTTGGCATGAAGGAAGGGTTGGTGCGTAAAGATACTCTGTCCTGATGGTTCCACTGCCATAAGTGCCTGCAGTTCTGAGACTCTGTGTGCTGAGGTGATAGCCAGCAGCAGGACTGTCTTCCATGACAAGTATTGAAGCTCTGCTGAAAAGGCTGGTTCGAAAGGAGGAAGTGTTAACTTTTCCACAACAAAATTTAGATCCCAAGTTGGAGTTGGTGGTTTTCTGGGGGGGTCTTATATTTTTTGCCCCTCTGAGAAACTGCCTTAGCAAAGGATGAGAGAAAATGGGAGGAACCGTATCATATTGAGCTGAAATGGCTAAAGCATGGATCTTTATGGATGAGAAAGAAAGGCCTTTGTGTAGCATCTCAGTTAGATATTGGAGTATGTGCGGAATATTTGGGATGCCAGGATTTAGGCTTCTGGCCTGGCTCCAGACACAAAATCTTTTCCATTTGTCTGAGTAAATTTTTCTGGTGCTGGGCCTCCTGGCCTCCAAAATGACATTCTGGACGTCCTTTGAGAGAAGTGTTGTTTGATAATTTAAGGTGTTTTCCATGCAGCTAGATTTAAGGTCCTTAGCTGACTGTGAAGGATCTGAGAGTTTTGTTGGGTTAACAGCAAAGGGAATTGAGGTAAGATCCATGGAGGGCTGCGAGTCAAGTTTCGTAGTAGTGGGTACCAGTGTTGACGTGGCCAGTCCGGAGCAATGAGGATCATCTGTGGTCTCTCTGATCTGGCTTTTGGTAATACCCGGGTCAGTAGAGGCAGAGGTGGGAAGGCGTAGACTGACAATGCTGTCCAACTGAATGATAGGGCATCCACTTTCCAAGCCAGGGGATAAGTCCTTGTGCAAATTTTTGTAGCTGGCAATTGTTGGTTGAGGCAAACAGATCTATGTCTGGTGGTCCCCACCTTTGAGTTATCATTGAGAATACTTGTGGGTGTAGTCTCCACTCATGAGGGTCTGTCAAATTTCTGCTTAATTTGTCTGCCAAAATGTTTTCTTTTCCTGGCAGGAATTGTGCTTGCAGATGTACTTGGTAAGTTAATGCTGTGTTCCACAAGTCCATTGCCTGTCTGCATAGTGGGTAGGAGTGCGTTCCTCCTTGTTTGTTTATGTACCACATAACTGTGGTGTTGTCTGTCCTTATTAGAAGTTGTCCTGGATGCAAGAGGTCCTTGAAGGCTGTTAGTGCATTTTTTACAGCTAGCATCTCCTTTTGATTGATGTGTAGTTGCCTTTGGTTTGCAGACCATTTGCCCTGTATGCATTGTCCTGCCATGTGTGCACCCCAGGCGTAGTCTGATGAATCTGTTGTCAAGGTTTGGTTTGCTGGAGGTGAGACAAAAGGAAGGCCCTTGTTTGCTTGGCATGCTTGAGCCCACCATAGAAACTCTTTTTGAAGGCAGGGAATGAGAGTTATACTTGCTTCGAGGCTGTGTTTGTGTTGGGACCATACACGTTTTAGGTACCACTGTAGTTTTCTCATATGCAGCCTTGCATATGCAATTAGTTGAATGCAGGATGCCATGTACCCCAATGCCTGCAGGAATTTCCTTGCAGTGAGCTGGGTAGAAGTTGCCATCTTTTTGAAGTACTGAGCCAGTTGTTTTTGCTTGTCTGGTGTGAGGTATGCCATCTGGGCCGTTGTATTCAAGCTGGCACCCAGGAAAATTATTTCTTGTGAGGGTATTAGTTTTGATTTCTTTTTGTTTACTGTGTACCCTAGGCAACTTAGTAACTTTGTTACAAATGCCAGATGCTGCAGTAGGATGTCTTTGCTGTCCGCTTGGATCAGGCAGTTGTCCAGATATGGATAAATTTGTATTCCTCGTTGTCTGCGGTATGCAATTACTGATGCCAGGCATTTCGTGAATACTCTGGGCGCAGTAGATAAGCCAAAGGGCAATGCAGAGAATTGATAATGCGTTGTGCCTGCCAAAAATCTGAGGTATCTTCTGCAATCTTGTCCGATAGGGACATGCAGGTATGCCTCTTGGAGGTCCAACGTTACCAGCCAAGGCTCCTTGCCCAGCATGGGAAGAAGCTGCTGTAGTGTGAGCATTTTGAATTTGGGAATGTCCAGGTATGTGTTTAGAATTGAAAGGTCTAAGATGGGTCTCCAGGCTTTGTCCTTTCTTGGTACTAGAAACAGTCATGAGTAAAATCCCAGACCTTGCTCTTTTGCAGGTACCTTTTGAATTGCTTTCATGTTCATGAGAGCTGAAATTTGCTTTTGTGCCTCTGCCCATTGGTTTGTTGGCAGATTTAGCATGCCTCTCATCCGTGGTAAAGTGTGAAAATGAAATTTGTAGCCTCGGAAAATAATATCCAGAACCCATTTGTCCTTTGTTATGATGTGCCAATTTAGTGGGAAAAGAGCCAGTTTTCCTCCTAGAGGTGCTGCCTGGGCAATTTTGCTTGGCAGGCGAAGAGGAAAGTCATTGAGTTTGTTTTCTGAAGGGTTGAGATCTGTCGTCTCCCCCTCTTTGAGTTGTTGTTTGCCATTATCTAGGCCTGAAGGTACCTTGTGCCTGGTCTCTGCCCCTAGGGCGTCTGTACCTGCCCCTTTGGGGTCTGTTTGAAGCAGGAAAGGACCAGTTTTCTGATGGCCAGTTTCTGCTGAAGCGAGGAGGTTGTACCTGTAAAAAATCTTTAACTGTTTGCATTGATTTTGCCTTTTCTTCCATCTTCTTTATAACTTCCTCTGCTTTGACACCAAATAACGCATCCTTTTGCAGTGGAGCATCCAGTAACTTTGCTTTGACATGTTCTGGTAAGGTCTGCTCTTTTAGCCAAGCATGTCTACGTATTACAGACCCTGTGACTGCTGCTCTACATGAGGCCTCCAAAGAATCAAAACCACACTGCAAGGTATGTTTTCCCACTTGTTCTGCTGCATGCAACAAATCTTGCATCCCTTTGAAATCTAGTTGATCTGTTTGAGGGATCATTTTCTGTTTTAACTGAGTAAGCAAGTACTGCTGGTATTTAATCATGTGGAATTGGCAGTTTAATGCCCTCATGGCCAAAGTGGCAGAGGTATACACTTTTTTCCCCCATCTTTCTAATGCCCTGGAATCTCTTTCCGCAGGTAGTGGATTCTTAGCAGTAGAGGCCATAACCCCTTTGGGACCCTGGGAAATGGTTTCTGGGTCTGCAGCAGGGCTTTTATATAAAAACTTGTGAGAGTCAGGGGACTCGGTAGTATCTGTCTGGTTTAGGTGGTGCTGGAGGTAAGGAATCTGGATTTAGACTGGATTCAGTGTAGACATCATCCAGAATGTCTAAAACAGGAGGAATGGCTAGGGGTCTATGCTGAGGTAGAAGAAGAAACTCATGGAGTCTTTTCTTGGAGTCAGAGTAATCTTGTCCTTCCCAGTGGAAATGCTCTCTCATGGTGTGCAGGGATTCCCCAAAAGAGAAGTCTTCAGGGGGGGAAACAGAGGGAATAGACTCCTCAGCATTTGAGTCTTCATAGAGAGGGAAGGTGTAATCCTGTTCCTCAGAGTCTGCTGAGGAAATGGATTCCTGGTCAGAATGAGGTAAATCTTCCTCCAGTCTAGGCCTTTTGTCAGGAGGGGGCTGGGAACCTCTGATAAGGGTAATCAGGTCCTCCGCCATTCTGAGCATCTGTTTTTTAGGCATAGGGGCCTGTGGGGCCGGTTTCTTAACCTTTGGAAGCTTAGTGTATGACTTAATGGAAAGAGTCGTCGGTTTAAAGACGCCTTCTGAAACCGAAGGCCTGTCCATAGTCTCTGGATCGCCGCCAGGGCTGGCGTTCGCGAGTTGAGGAGGAACCAACTCCAGTGGCCCAGTAGATTCTGACTGAGAGGTAGTCGTATTTTCTAAATCTGTGGTAGTCAGGGGCTGCGTAGGCGCCTCACTGAATACTGAAGATCCGGCGGCAGGCCTAACCTGGACCTCGGTATCTGGTCTAGGTCTAGGCTGCCGGTCTTTGTCCTTGCGTTTTTTAAACATAGTGGTTGGAGGTTCCAACGACATAATGTAGTTGAATTTTCTGCCAAAATAATGTCGGGCGGTATCAGCCCGACACTTAATAGTGCATTTATTGAACCTAGCGCAAAACCGACAAACAGAAACGTTGTGGTCTGGGCCTAGGCAAGGAATACAATAAGAATGAAAATCCTTATGAGGTATTTGCTTCCCACAAGAAATACAATTATTAACTTTGTCTGACATCGGTCTGAGGCAAGAAAAGTTTCCCCAACGGGGTACTTAGCTTTATAGAAGACTTCGGCTGAAATTCTGTTCGAAAATCTCGGGAGATGGCTGATCGGCACTTGCAAACTGCTTCTGCTCTGGGCACCGCACGGCAAGAAAGACTGAAGAAAATGGCGTCGGCTGCCTCTTTATACCCCTGCCGCACTGACGTCAGGGAAGAAGTGACGACAACCAACGCCGGACCAAGGCTTTGGAATTCAGGCCGACTGCGGGACCGCCTGACGGCAGGATAACCCAAGTGTGATGACTGCAGCAGCATAGCACGATGAACATCATCACACTGCTACAAGAAATGTAGCGTGTACAATATAATCAATATTTAAAGGCAAGCTGACAACTCAGCGAAATAAAAATGAAGTCTGAAACTCTGGGAAGTTAACACTATTTTAAAGCAGATGCCGCCACATCAGAATTGATACTTCAATGTATTTAATACAACTGCACAATTTCTATTTATTTATTTAAAGGCAGCCAGTGCACTTTTTCATAGCACCAAAGGTTAAGGTTTACTAAAAGTAAGCAAGCTGTTTTTCACTTCTAGATAGCAATCAGTGTAAGTGGGAATACAGGCCTTAACACTTTGCATTAGCATGGGAAAAGTACAGTTTTGTACCTACCATAAATGTAGATGTTCAAGTGTTCACCCTGCTGCAGTCATCACACTTGGGTTATCCTGCCGTCAGGTGGTCCCGCAGTCGGCCCGAATTCCAAAGTCTTGGTCCGGCGTCGGTTGCTGTCACTTCTTCCCTGACGTCAGTGCGGTAGGGGTATTTAAGAGGCATCTGACGCCATTTTCTTCAGTTTTTCTTGCCCCAGATGTCAGGTGCCCCCAATAGGTAGGCAAAATATATATATATATATATATATATATATATATATATATATATATGGTTATATAAAAATCAAACAAAACCCTTAGGCACAAGCAAATACACCACAGAGGTAGTATAGGAAGAAGTGGTAGATATAAGTTCAGCTAGTTCAGAGGGGATGGAGGGAGGGTAACCTGGACTGCAGCAGGGTGAACATTCGAACATCTACATTCATGGTAGGTACAAAACTGCACTATGTTCATCGTGTTAACCTGCTGCAGTCATCACACTTGGGTTGAATCCCAAAGCTAAGGATGGGAGGTGGAATCAAACAGGGTTAGAAGAAGTTAGTAGGCCCTGCAAAACTGCAGTGGCAAAACCAGCTCTAGTCTTAGAGTAAAGAGGTAAGTGATAGTGTTTGGTGAAGGTGTGCACTGAACTCCAAGTAGCAGCTTCCAGAATGTCCTTGGCTGGCACTTCCCTGAGAAAGGCTGCTGATGTAGCTGTAGCCCTGGTGGAGTGGGACCTAATGTTTGCAGGTACTGGTTTCCCATGATGTGTGTAGCAAAAACGTATGCAATGTCCTATCCATTTTAAAATGGTCTGCTTTGAGATAGCTTTTCCTTGTGATCCTGTAGCATAGGCTACAAAAAGCTGGTCAGTTTTTCTGAAAGCCTTAGTTTTATCCAAGTAGTAACGTAATTGCCTGTGAATGTCCAAAGAGTGCAGGAGTCTTTCTCCTTTGTTCTGGGGATTTGGGAAGAAGGTGGGCAAGTGAATGGTTTGGTTTAGGGCCACACTGGGTACCACCTTTGGCATAAAGGAAGGATTAGTTCGTAGAGAGACTCTGTCTTGATGAAAAATGATGAAAGGTTCCACTGCCATTAGTGCCTGTAGCTCTGAGACTCTTCTAGCTGAGATTATTGCTAGTAGTAGGGCAGTTTTCCATGAAAGAAATTTTAAATCAGCTGAAAAAGCTGGTTCAAAGGGCAGCAGTGTAAGCTTTTCCAGAACAAAGTTGAGATCCCAAGTAGGTGTTGGAGCTCTCCTTGGTGGTCTTAAGTTTTTAGCCCCTCTTTGGTACTGCCTTAGGAGTGGATGTGAAAATAAAGGAGTATCCATGCTGTAATGCGCTGAAATTGCTGAGGCGTGGATCTTAACAGATGAAAAGGAAAGTCCTTTGTGTAACATTTCAGTCAAATATTGTAGAATCTGAGGGATGTTTGGATCAAGGGGGTTTAGGCCTTTAGCCTGGTTCCAGGCGCAAAATCTTTTCCATTTGCCTGAGTAGGTTTTCCTGGTGCAGGACCTCCTTGCCTCCAGAATGACATCCATAACATCTTTGGATAAAGGTGTTGGTTGGTTGTTCATGCAGCCAGGTTTAAAGTCTTGAGCTGGCTGTGTAGAATCTGATGGTCTCGCTGGGTGAGCAGGTGAGGAATTTGTGGCAAAATCCATGGTGGGTCGTGGGTCATGTTCCTTAAAATTGGATACCAATGTTGGCATGGCCAGTTTGGTGCAACAAGTATCATTTATGGCCTCTCTAATCTGACTTTCAGCAGTACTTTTGCTAGAAGAAGCAGTGGAGGGAAGGCATAAACTGTTAATATTTTCCAACTGAATGAGAGGGCGTCCACTTTCCATGCTAGTGGATGGAAGGTCCGTGTGCAAAATTTTTGAAGTTGGTGGTTGTGGGGGCTTGCAAACAGATCTATGTTTGGGCATCCCCATCTTTGAACTATCATTGCAAATACTTGTGGATCTAGTTTCCATTCGTGTGGATCCATGATGTTTCTGCTTAGGTCGTCTGCCAGTGTGTTTTTCTTTCCTGGCAGGAATTGTGCTTGTAACTGAACCTAGTAAGAGAGTGCAGTGTTCCAACAAGGTCATTGCTTGCCTGCATAGAGGGTAGGAATGTGTGACCCTTGCTTGTTTATGTACCACATAACTGTGGTATTGTCCATCTTTATTAGTAGTTGTCCTGGGTGTATAAAGTCCTTGTAAGCTGTTAGGACATTCTGCACTGCTAGCATTTCTTTTTGATTGATATGCAGGTGTCTCTGATCTGTAGTCCATTTGCCCTGAATGCACTGCCCTGCCATGTGTGCTCCCCAGGCATAGTCCGATGCATCTGTTGTCATAGTTTGCCTGGCTGTGGGTAAGGTGAAAGGCTGACCCTTGTTGAGGTGACATGCCTGTGCCCACCATAGAAATTCCTGTTGAAGGCAGGAAATGAGTGGTATCATTGTCTCCAAGCTGTGGCTGTGCTGAGTCCATACACTTTTCAGGTACCATTGTAATTTCCTCATATGCAGTTTTGCAAATGGTATTAGAAGAATGCAAGATGCCATGAATCCCAAGGCCTGCAGAATTTTTCTTGCAGGGAGCTGGGTCTTTGTTGCCATTATTTTGAAATATTGAAACAGCTGTCGTTGCTTGTCTGGAGTGAGGAAAGACATCTAGGCCCGTTGTATTCAAGCTGGCACCCAGGAATATTACGTTTTGTGAGGGTACTAGTTTTGATTTCTTTTCGTTTACTGTGTACCCTAGGCAACTTAGAAGGTGTTTGACAAATGCCAGATGCTTTAAAAGAATGTCCTTGCTTTCTGCTTGAATAAGGCAGTTGTCCAGGTATGGGTATATTTGAATTCCTCTTTGACTGCAGTATGCAATTACTGGTGCGAGGCATTTTGTGAAGACCCTGGGCGCAGTAGATAAGCCAAAGGGCAGTGCAGAGAATTGGTACTGCGTTGAACCTGCAATGAAGCGGAGGTATCTTCTGCAATTTTGTCTGACAGGGACATGCAGGTATGCCTCCTTGAGGTCCAAAGTGACTAGCCAAGCATTCTTGCCCAGCATGGGAAGAAGCTGCTGTAGTGTTAGCATCCTGAATTTTGGTACTTGCAGATAGGTGTTCAGAATTGAAAGATCCAGAATGGGTCTCCATGCTTTGTCCTTTCTTGGGACTAGGAAGAGTCTTGAGTAAAAACCTTGTCCTTGCTCCTGTGTAGGTACCTGTTGAACAGCTTTCATGTTCATGAGAGCTGTAATTTGTTTTTGTGCCTCTCCCCATTGATTTGGTGGCAGGTTTGGCATTCCTTTGATCCTTGGTAAGGTATGAAAGTGGAATCTATATCCTTGGGAGACAATGTTTAGAACCCATTTGTCTTTTGTGATGATGTGCCAGTTGTCTGCAAAAAATGCTAGTTTTTCCCCCAAGGGAGTTGCCAGGAGAGATTTGCTTGGTAGTTTGAGGACAGAGTCATTGTGTTTGTCTTCTGCTAGCCTAGGGCCTGTCTTCTCCTCCTTTCTGGGTAGCAGAACCCCAGTGGCGAGGTTTGTAAGGGCCCTGTGACTGGCCTCTGCCCCTTGGGCGTCTGTATTTGCCCCTCTGTGATCTTGGACCAGTTTTTTGTTGGCCAATTTCTGCTGAAACGAGGGGGTTGTACCTGCAAAAAATCTTTGACCGTTTGCGTAGACTTTGCCTTATCCTCCATTTTCTTTAAAACCTCTTCTGCTTTGACACCAAATAATACATCCTGCTGTAAAGGTGCATCCAATAATTTTGCTTTAACATGGTCAGGGAGGGTTTGTTCTTTTAACCAAGCATGTCTACGTATGACAGAGCCAGTAACAGCTGCTCTACAGGAAGCTTCCAATGAATCAAATCTGCATTGCAAGGTATGGTTGCCCACCTGTTCAGCTGCATGCAAAAGATCCTGCATTTCCTTGAATTCAGGCTGTCCTGAATGTGTGCTCATTTTCTGTTTTAACTGAGACATCAGGAATTGTTGATATTTCAGCATGTGAAACTGGCAATTTAATGCTCTCATAGCCAGAATTGCTGAGGTGTAAATTTTCTTTCCCCATCTATCTAAGGCTCTGGAATCCCTTTCAGAAGGCACAGGATTTTTAGCCATAGAAGCTTTTGCTCCCTTAGGACCCTGGGAAATTGTTTCTGGGTCAGCTACAGGGCTTTTATAAAGGAATTTGTGTGAGTCAGGTACTCTGTAGTACCTGTCTGGTTTGGCTGGAGCAGGAGGTAGAGAGTCTGGATTTAAACTAGACTCCAAGTAAACATCATCCACAATATCTAAAACAGGAAGGACAGCAAGAGGTCTGTGCTGGGGTAGTAAGAGGAACTCTCGGAGCCTTTTCTTAGAATCTGAGTAATCCTGGCCTTCCCAGTGGAAATGTTCCCTCATGGTATGCAAAGTTTCCCCAAAGAAGTAGTCTTCAGGGGGAGAAGCCGAGGGAATGGAATCTTCAGTCTCAGAATCCTCATAAGGTGGAAAAGTGTAATTCTGTTCCTCAGAAGAATCTGAGGAGAGAGAAACCTGGCCAGAGGATGCATAATCCTCCTCTGGTCTTGGTCTTTTATCAGGAGGGAGATGGGAACCCCCGATAAGGGTAATTATATCTTCAGCCATTTTAAGCATCTGTTTCTTAGGCATGGGGCCTTGAACTGTAGCCTGAGGTACAGTTTTCTTTGGTTTTAAAGGAGTTTTAAGTTTAGCATAAGATTTAATGGTGAGTGTAGTTGGTCTAAATACACCTTCTGCAACCGAAGGTGTTTGCGTTGCACCGGTGTCTAGTTCTGCTCCGGTGTCGGTAGAAGGCTGCGTAGGCCTAGTGGACTCTGCTTGGGAATCTGCAGCTGTCTGGGGTTCCAGTTCTGCAGTCATCAGGGGCTGCGTAGGCACCTCACTGAAAACCAGAGAACCGGCGGCAGGCCCAACTGAGGCCTCGGTGTCTGGCTTATTCCTAGGCTGCCTATCCTTATCCTTGTATTTTTTTATGAGTGGCGGTCGTCAGCTGCTCTGATGGCATGATATAATTAAATTTCCTACCAAAGTAATGCCGTGCGAAGTCAAAACGGCATTTGATAGTTCGTTTATTAAACCTAGCGCAAAACCGACAAGCTGTGACATCGTGGTCTGGGCCTAGGCAAGGAATACAATAGGAATAGAAGTCCTTATGCGGTATTTGCTTCCCACAAGAAATGCAATTGTTAACTTTTTCTGACATCGGACTGAGGCAAAAAGATGTTCTCCAATGGGGTACTTAGCTTTGATGAAGACTTTGGACTGAAATTCAAATCGAAAATCTCAGGTGTCGGCCGACCGGCACTTGCGAACTGCTTCTGCTTCGGGCACTGCGTGGCAAGAAAGACTGGAGAAAATGGCGTCGGATGCCTCTTAAATACCCCTGCTGCACTGACGTCAGGGAGGAAGCGACAGCAACAGACGCCGGACCAAGACTTTGGAATTCGGCCGACTGCGGCACCGCCTGACGGCAGGATAACCCAAGTGTGATGACTGCAGCAGGGTAACACGATGAACATCCTTAATTTTAGAATAAGTAATGCATGTGGGTGCAGCTGTCAATTTGGAATAATTGTTCCTATCTGGATGAATAAACTTCACTTTTTGAAAACATAGTTCTGTGTGTTTGCTACAAATTAAAGGATAGTGGTCTACAAATCTATTTCATTTTTTGTTCAAGTATTTTTATTGAAACAAACAGACTTAAAAACGTGACATAGGTTGAAATGGAGATGAAACAAAACAACTAAATAAGAGATCAGAAGCAAACATAACTGTTTGCATGTAAGCTAAAAGATGGAAATACATCCAAAAGAAAGTACAGTTGTGTACACTTACCATAAATGTAGATGTTCAAGTGTATTCACTGTTGCATTACCTGTGGGTTATCCCTGTTGTGGTAGCACTCGGCCAGCCTGAATACCAGAGTCCATGTTTTTCTTCTTCGGCTGCTGTCACCTGTAGTCTGACGTCAGGTCGTCAGTGCTATGAAGCTAGGCAGCTGATGCCATTACATCAGTTTTTCTTGCCCTAACCCATCAGAAGCACAAGGAAATATGATAAAGTGGTTCTGGTGGCTAAAAGCCACCGTGGGAAGCTTATGCCCCCCTAGGGAAAGAACTACTACGGACCCTGCCGCCCCATTAGCCTGACGAGCCTGGTCTGCAAGGCCATGGAACGTATCATCATGGAACTTATAAACAAAGACATTGGTAATCTCCGAACTCTGGACCCCACCCAGTTCAGGTTTGTAAAAGGCATATCATGTCTCCTAAACCTGACAGACTTCTTTGAAGCAGTCACCAAAGCCATAGACAAGGGTAAGGTGGTTCACACAGCCTATCTAGACCTTGCCAAGGCTTTCGACACCATCCCCCACTCTGGAATTATAGATAAACTCACTAAACTAGGTATAAATCCCTATGTCACAAGATGGGTTGCCAACTGGTTCACTGACAGAACCCACACTGTGAAAGTAGCAGACTCCAAATCCGACTTCAGACCAGTGACAAGTGAAGTACCACAAGGTTCAGTCCTGGGTCCTCTCCTGTTTGGTATCTACTTCTCTGAAATACAGGCTAACACAGAAGGTCTTTGGCTAATGAAGTTCGCAGATGACTGCAAACTAGGAGCCATAATCGAAACTCCTAATGATGTGGACATCCTACAAAAGGGCCTCACTGAGACAGATGCCTGGTGTCAAAGCCATGGCCTCAAGCTCAATGCCAAAAAGTGCACTGTCATCCCCTTTGGTAAAACCTCTGTACCCATAAACTACAACATAGGCGGTAGTATACTTAACACCGAAAGTGTGATGAGACCTTGGGACACAGGTGGACAGTAGTCTCTCCTTTGATAATCACATTGTCACAATAGTCAGGAAATCCTTCTATGTGGCACACCTCATCACAAAAGGTTTCTCATCCAGGAAAAAAGAGGTCATTGTTCCCCTCTACTCATCAATCATTAGACCCATTATAGAGTACAACGCCCCTTTTGGTATGTACCTCACAAGAAATCTACAACTGGAATGGCCGCAGAAATACCTCACAAAGAGGATTACCGGCCTCAAACAGATGCCCTACGCAGACCGTCTCAAAAAACTCCAGCTTTATTCTGTCCCATATCGCCTACTCAGAGGTGATCTCTGCCTAACATACAAAGCTATGTTAAACCCAGAGCTGTTGGGCATACTTCACTTAAAGAAATCCCAATCCCTCCGAGCTACATGCTCTAGGGACCTAAACCTTGTCACCACAATAAACAGAAAGTACAGTTTTGTACCTACCATAAATGTAGATGTCCGATAGATATGCAACTGAAGTCATAACATATGGGTTGTCCTGCCTCAGGCAGCCCTCGGTCGGCTGGATTCCAAAGTCTGGGTCCGGCGTCGGCCGGTGTCGCCTCCTCTCCAACGTCAGAATGGCTGGAGTATAAAGGCATCGGCCGACGCCATCTTCTTCAGTGTTTCTTGCCCCAGATGCCAGGTGCCCTCCTAGGAAGGCTAAATTTGATGAATGGATAAACAATTCCAGACATGCACAACCAGTAATAAACAGATACACCATAGGAGATACCCCCAGCCAATAGGAATAGGGGTAGTGGACCCATAAAGAAAGTTGCAGAGGGGTAGGAGGGTGGGAAAATCCGACTGCAGTTGCATATCTATCGGACATCTACATTTATGGTAGGTACAAAACTGTACTATGTCCTTCAAGAATGCAACTGCAGTCATAACATATGGGTTGAATACCATAGCCAAGCTGGGGGTGGATGGAACTAAGGAAGGGATGGTGTAGCTAAAATGCCCTGTAGGACTGCCGAAGCAAAGCCTGCTCGGGATCTGGAGTATAAAGGCAGGTTGTAGTGCTTGGTAAATGTATGCACGGAGCTCCATGTAGCAGCCTCTAGAATGTCCTTTGTAGCCACTCCTCTTAGGAAAGCTGTGGATGTGGCTATAGCTCTGGTGGAGTGTGGCCTAATATTGGCTGGCACACCTTTTCCATGAAAAGAATAGCAGAATCTGATGCAGTGTCCAATCCATTTTGAAATTGTTTGTTTGGAGATTGCTTTTCCTTGTACTCCAGCAGCATAGGCTACAAACAGTTGATCAGACTTTCTGGTTGCCTTAGTTCTGTCCAAGTAGTAGCGAAGTTGCCTGTGTATGTCCAAAGTATGCAGCAGTTTTTCCCCCCTGTTTTGAGGATTGGGGAAGAAAGTAGGTAGATGAATGGCTTGATTTAGAGACACCCTGGAAATTACTTTTGGCATGAATGAAGGATTGGTTCTTAGAGAGACTGTCCTGATGAAAAATGAGAAAAGGAGGTACTGCCATGAGTGCCTGTATCTCCGAGACTCTTCTTGCTGATGTCACTGCCAATAGGAAAACCGTTTTCCATGAGAGAAATTGCATTTCTGAAGTTGCTGCTGGTTCAAAGGGAGGAAGAGTTAATTTTTCTAACACGAAATTGAGGTCCCATGCAAGTACTGGTGGTTTTCTGGGAGGTTTGATATTCTTTATCCCTCTTAGGAACTGTCTTAGTAAAGGATGTGAAAACACAGGTGGATCACAACTGTAGTTTGCTGAGATTGCTGAGGCGTGAATCTTTATGGAAGAATATGAGAGACCAGTATGAAACATTTCTGTCAAGTATTCCAATATCTGAGGTATACTCAGTACTGTTGTATCCTGACCCCTGTTGGCATTCCAGATGATGAATCTCTTCCACTTGGCTGAATAGGTTTTTCTGGTGGAAGGTCTACGTGCTTCCAGTAAGATCTCTTGAACTTTTTTGGAAAGAGAGATATCGGAAGGAGTTATGGTAACCTCCAGGCTGTCAGATGCAATGTTTTCAGGTTTTGATGAACAGTCCTGTAATTGTGTTGTGTTAGAAGCAGAGGCCATGGTTTGGTCCGAGTTATGCTCAACAGCAATGGGTACCAGTGCTGCCTTGGCCAGTCTGGAGCTATCAAAATGCCTGTTGGTTGTTCTGCTTTGATCTTCAGTATCACCTTGGTCAGTAATGGCAGAGGAGGGAATGCATAAATTGTTAGGGAATTCCAGCTGAAGGAGAGAGCATCCGTTTTCCAGGCTAGAGGATGGTGGGTCCTTGTACAGAACTTTTCCTGGTGATGATTCATGTGAGAAGCAAAGAGATCTATGTCCGGTCTTCCCCATGTCCCTGTTATTTGTGAGAAAACGTGAGGATGCAGCATCCATTCATGTGGATCCAAGAAGTTTCTGCTCAGCTTGTCCGCCAGTACATTGTCCTTGCCTGAGACAAACTGGGATTGCAAATGTATCTTCAGACTCAGGGATTTTTCCCAGAGAACCATTGTCAGTCTGCAGAGGGGATAAGAATGAGTGCCTCCCTGCTTGTTTATATACCACATAACAGTGGTGTTGTCTGTCCTTATTAGCAAATGTCCTTGTTGAAGTGATTTTTCGAAAGTCTCGATTGCATGTATCACTGCCAACATCTCTTTTTGGTTTATGTGCAGATGTCTTTCCCTTGGTATCCGTTGACCTTGAATGCATCTGCCCTCCATGTGCGTCCCCCATCCATGATCTGAGGCGTCTGTTGTAATCACTTGACTTGCTTGAGGTTTGTTGAAAGACATGCCTTTGTTTAACTGACTTGCTTGAGCCCACCACAAAAATTCTCTTTGCAGACATGGAATGAATGGGATTACGTCCTCTAGGCTTTGGCTGTGTTGGGACCATAAGCTTTTTAAGTACCACTGCAGCTTTCTCATATGAAGTCTTGCCAAAGGTATCAGAAGAATGCAAAATGCCATGAACCCCAGGGCCTGCAGGATTTTCCTTGCAGTCAGCTGGGAGAGCTTTGCTAGGCCTTTGAAGTACTCTGGTAACTGCTGTTGTTTTTCCTCTGTGAGATAGGCCATTTGTGTTTTTGTGTCCAGTTTGGCTCCTAGGAAAGTAATCTGTTGGGATGGCAGTAGTCTTGATTTTTGAATATTGACTGTGTATCCCAAGGCCTGTAGTAGTTGAATGACATAGTCCAAGTTTGCTATCAAGGTTTGTTTGTTTTCTGCTTGTATGAGGCAGTCGTCCAGGTAGGGGTATATTTGAATCCCCTGGAGTCTGCAGTGTGCCACTACTGATGCCAGGCATTTCGTGAACACTCTGGGCGCAGTAGATAAGCCAAACGGCAATGCTGAGAATTGATAATGCTCTGTCCCTGCAAGAAATCTGAGGTATCTTCTGCAGCTTTGTCTGATTGGGACATGCAGGTATGCCTCCTTGAGGTCCAGAGTGACCAGCCAAGACCCCTTGCCCAGCATGGGAAGGAGTTGCTGTAACATCAGCATTTTGAACTTTGGCACAATGAGAAAAGTATTTAGAGTAGACAAGTCCAGTATAGGCCTCCATTTGTTTTCTTTTCTTGGAACAAGGAACAGTCTTGAGTAAAATCCCTGGCCTTGTTCCTGAGGAGGGACCTTTTCTATTGCTTTTATATTTAACAGCATTGAAACTTGGATGAGTGCCTCTGCCCTTTGATGATGTGGCAGGTTCGGCATGCCTTGTCTTATTGGTAAAGTATGGAAGTGGAATCTCTAACCTTTGTCTATTAAATCCAAAATCCAGTTGTCTTTGGTTAAGATATGCCAGTTTTTTGAGAATAAGGATAATTTTCCACCCAAGGGTGCTTCTCTTTGAGCCTTTGTAGGCGGTATGAAAGTCAAGTCATTGCGATTGTCCTTGTGGTGCAGCTGGACTGCCTGCGCCACTTCTTTGATTTGGTGGTTGCCATTGGCGGCCCCTGTAGGAGCCTCGGTATTGCCCTCTACCTCGGGCACGCCTGTTTTTTCCCCTTTGAAACTTGTCAGTGTCTGGAAAGGATCAATTCTTTGAAGGCCAATTCCTGCTGAATCTGGGTGGCTGAACCTGGAGGAAATCTTTGACTGTCTGAACTGATTTAGCTTTTTCCTCAATGGACTTCAACACATCTTGTGCATTAGCACCAAAAAGCTTCTGTTTTTCCAGAGGTGCATCAAGTAACTTTACTTTAACATGTTCAGGCAATGGCTGTTCTTTTAACCAAGCATGTCTACGTATAACAGCCCCAGTCATAGCTGCCCTACATGAAGCCTCCAATGCATCATAACCACACTGAAGAAAATGATTGCTAACCTGCTGAGTGTTATGTACTAGATCCTGCAATGCCTTTCTATCAATAGGCTCAGGAGAGGCTAGCTTTTTCTGTAAATCATCCAGTAAAAAATCCTGGTACTGAAATATATGAAAAAGACAATTAAGTGACCTCATGGCCTGGGTGGTAGAGGTATAAACTTTTTTACCCCATCTCTCCAGGGACCTAGCTTCCCTATCCGCTGGCAGTGGATTCTTGGCAGTGGAAGTAGCCACTCCCTCGGGGCCCTGTGAAATAGTTTCTAGATCCACAGAGTGGGCCTTAAAAAAATGTTTGTGAGTGTCAGGGACCCTATAATATCTGTCTGGCTTGACAGAAGCTGGAGGGAGAGAATCAGGGTTAGCACTGGAGTCAGAGAAAACATCATCCAGGACATCCATAACTGGAGGGATAGCTAAGGGTCTGTGCTGGGGTAGCTTGAGGAAGGTACGTAGCCTTTTCCTGGAATCAGAAAATTCCTGACCCTGCCATTTAAAATGCTCCCTCATAGAGTGTAGGACTTCACCGAACGAAAAATCCTCTGGAGGAGAGGCAGAGGGAATTGATTCCTCAGCATCAGAGTCCTCATAGGCCTTGAAGGATTCTTCTTGGGTATCTGAAGGCTCAGAATTCCCAGAGGCTTCATCTGAAGAGAGGTTGTCAGCCTGCACAGTTCTGGGCCTTTTCTCTGCAGGCGGCTGAGAACCTCTGTCAGGATGAGGCTGAGACCCCCTGATAAGAGAAATAAGATCTGCAGCAAGAGACATGATCTGTTTATCAGAAGAAGGGGCCTGGGCAGTAGGTTTAGGGTGGGCCTTGGCCTGGCTGGCGGCCTTAGCACGTGCAAAGGCCTTGACGGACATGGATACAGGAGGCCTAGGTGCCCCACGTGCAGGAGTAACCTTGTCCACGGGAATGGTGTCGGGTAAATCCAGAACTTCGGTATCTGGAGGAAAATCAACAACAGGCACCGGAGTAGGTTCCAAGGCCGAAGGACGTGTTAACGCTGTGTCGTCGGCCTGGAGCGGTTGAATTACCACTTCTGAAGGGGCCAAGGCACTCGCGGAGGGCTTAGGAGGTGTATCGGTGGAGGACGCGGGCCGAGGATGTTGGTCCCGGTCCTTTCGTTTTTTGGAAGGTTGAGTTGTCGGTTGTTCCGACGGCATGATATATGCGAAGGATTCGTCGAAAAAGTCTTCGGCAAACTCTGCCCGGCGCCTGAGAGTGCGCTTGTTAAAGCGGGCACAGGCCGAGACGTCGTGGTCTGGGCCCAGGCAATAAGAATGGAAGTCCTTATGAGGTATTTGTTTACCACAAGACAAACAATTATTAACTTTCTCAATTTGTTCTGAAATCGGCTGAGGCAAGAAGAAATGTTCCCAGACGGGGTACTTAGCTTTTAGATGACTTCGGTACTGAAAACATAGGAGCTGACCGACCGGCACTTGCGAACTGCTTCTGCTTCGGGCACCGCGCGGCAAGGAAGACTGAAGAAGATGGCGTCGGCCGATGCCTTTATACTCCAGCCGTTCTGACGTCAGAGAGGAGGCGACACCGGCCGACGCCGGACCCAGACTTTGGAATCCGGCTGACCGAGGGCTGCCTGAGGCAGGACAACCCATATGTTATGACTGCAGTTGCATTCTTGAAGGACATCATGCCGGAGGGATAGATTCCTGTCCCAGACACTTCCATACTCTGGAATAAACTACCTATCTGTATCAAACAAAGCTCCTCATTAGCACTCCAAGAAAAATTTTGATGATTGGATGGGAAATAGGAAATTCACCCTGGGGATCACCTCTGTGGCTCTACTCGACAGTAGCACAGGAAAATAATTTTCTTGGGTGGCAAAAGCCAGGGTACCTTTTTGGCTGGGCTTGTACAGGCCCCAGGGCCGATAGCCTAGTACCTACCTATGAACCTATGACATAAGGGGGGAGGAGGGAGGGAAACCAGAACTGCAACAGTGAATACAGTCAAACATCTACATTTATGGTAAGTGTACACAACTGTACTATGTTCTTTGTGTTTCACTGTCACAGTCATCTCCTGTGGGAGGATTATCACGTAAAACGCAACCAGTAAATAACAAATAAAGACCAGGAACAGGCTGTCTTCTTCACTAAAAAAACGTTGTTTAATTCACTTGATGTGCGTTTATTCCAGTACACTTTTCGTCGGTTGCATGTATCCGACTTCTTCAGAAGTTAAAAACAAAAACCAAAAAACAACAGGAGTTCAACAGTACATATACTAACTAAGTTAATTAGTGGGTTGGTCCTTCCCTTCGTTGGTAATTTGTTACTATAGTGAATCAAATTGCTTCACTATTTTCCCACCACTTTATTTCATTTGTCTTTAAGCCAAGGCACTGTAAACCCATCAAATGACATACAGTATACCTTTTTCTAACAGTTGGGAATCCAACCCGTTAGTTAGCACCAAACGAGAAAGTTAAAATATGACTAGGTATGGAAATATATAATAAAATACAAATTACAAGCTTAAATTATTAAAAACACCACACAAGTTTAATAAAGCTAGTTTTACCAAGCTGGTTCTTAGCCTAGAGGGGGTCAACTTGGTAAATAAGTTTATGTCCCCCTATACTATGCCTATCATAAGTTGGAAAACCTTCCTTCAAGTCCTTCTAGTACTCTAAATCGCCCAACTATGTGCAACACCACCGTACATTGAAGAGGGCCATTAGCCATCTAGCGTTACTGGAGTTGCGTGAGAACGTTGATATAGGATGTGCGTAAAAGTATATAGGAGTATGAAAATATGTGGGATTTAGAGTGGTGAACCAGGAACCAAAACTCATCTCATTTTGTGGACTTCTTAAATATGGTTCCCTCCGCTCAGTAATGAGTTGATTGTATTCAGCTCAAAAAAGGGGGATCTATACTTCACCTGCACGTGGAACATTTACTAATGTTCATCATAGACCCCCTATGTCATTTGACTACTGACACCTAGTATACCTACTCTACGCCCCTTCTGTTAATGAAGGGTTTTTTACATAGTAGTAAGAAATAGTTAGTGGTGCAACCCTTAGTTTATGTAGTAAGAGTCTTGCCTATTGACTAATGTGTCAGTCACTGACCAAACTAAAAAACAATATGTTAACTGTACATTGATCTAGACCAGTCCTTTAAATTAAGCTGGTCATTCCCCTCACCGTAAGCAGTTACCTTAGTACTGTAGTTAAAGGTAATACTAATACCTTCAAAATCACCTCTCCAGGTTTTTCAATCCTGTGGGAGGACTGCCAAAGTTGAGGAGAGAGGTGGAAGGCTAGGTTAGAACCCTAGGCAAGGGTCAGCAAGCCCTGCAGAACTGCACAGGCAAACCCTGCCCTAGACTTGGAGAAAAGAGGTAGGTGGTAATGCTTGTAATGGTATGGACAGAGGTCCAGGTGGCAGCTTCCAGGAAGTCCCTGGTGGGGACTCCTATGAGGAATTCTGTGGAAGTGGAGGCTGCCCTAGTGGAATGGGTATGAATAGACTTGGGGGTAATTTCCATGTAGTTTGTAGCAGAATTGGATACAGTGTGATATCCATTTGGAAATGGTTTGCTTGGAAATGGGCTTCCCCTCTGCCCTTGGGGTAAAGCTGACAAGAAGCTGGTCTGTTTTCCTGAAGGGTTTAGTATGGTCCAGGTAGTATCCGAGTTGCCTACACGTCTAGTGAGTGCAGAATTCTTTCCCCCTTGTTTTCAGAGTTGGGACAAAAGGTGGGTAGAAGTATGGCCTGGTTGAGGGTCACATCAGATACCACCTTGGGCATAAAGGAGGGGTTAGTCCTCAGGGAGACCCTGTCTGCATGGAAAATGATGAAGGGCTAAACGGCCATGAGTACTTGAAGTTCTGAAACCCTTCTGGCTGAGGTGATAGCTGGTAGGAAAGCAGTTTTCCAGGAGAGGTATTTCAATTCTGCTGAAGCAACAGGTTCAAATGGAGGAAAGGTTAGTTTTTCTAAGACATAATTCAGGTCCCAGGCTGGCGTGGGTGGCTGTCTGGGCGGTCTGATATTAGAAGCCCCTCTGAGGAATTGTTTAATCAAAAGATGTGAGAAGAGGGGCTGTTCTGAATTGATATGAGCTGAAATGGCTGAGGCATGGATTTTAATAAAAGAGAAGGAGAGGCCACTATTGCGTAACTTGGCTAGATAGTCCAAAATAAGAGGGATGGAAGGTTGCGAGGTACTGGCCCCTTTGGACTGGCTCCAGGAGCAGAATCTTTTCCATTTCTCTGCATAGGATTTTCTGGTGCTGGGCCTTCTGGCCTCTGTGATAACGTCTAGGACCGTTTGTTTATCAGGGGCCCCTTGTTTGCTTTTAAAGTATTAGCCATGCTGACAGACTGAGTCTGCAAGTCTGAGTGCAGCATCCCCCCACCCCCACCTGGGTCAAGAAGTCTAAGATCAGGGGAAGCTGCCTGGGGGCTGTAATATCAGACTGCGCAGTAAGAGGTACCAATGCTGTCTGGGCCAGTCTGGAGCAATGAGGATGGCCTTTGGTCACTCTTCCCTTATTTTAATCAGTACCTTGGGAATAAGAGGTGGAGGAGGGAATGTATACACAAAGGTCAAGGCATCCACCTTCCACGCCAGGTGGTGATACTCCCTAGTACAGAATTTTTCCAGCTGGTGGTTGAGGTGTGATGCAAAGAGATCCACCTCCATGAGTTCCCCACTCCTGAGTGACTTGCAGAAAGATTTTTATGTGGAGTTGCCATTCGTGGGGGTCCAGTGAGTTTCTGCTTAGGTGGCTGCCAGGGTGTTGTTGACCCCTGGTAGGTGTTGGGCAATTAGGTGTAGACCCATGGAGGCAGCTGTCAGCCAGAGGTTCATGGCTAGCCTGCACAGATGGTAAGATTGGGTCCTTCCGTTTGTTGATATGCCACATTACTGTCGTGTTGTCTGTTTTGATAAGGAGAACCCATGGCCTGAGATGGGGTTTGAAGAATGTCAGAGCCTTTTGCATTGCCATCATTTTTTTCTGACTGATGTGTAAGGGAAGGTGCTGGGCATCCCAAAGACCTTGGGTGCACCTGCCTGCTAGGTGAGTGCCCCAAGCAATGTCTGAGGTGTCGGTGGTGATGGTTTGGCTGGAAGGGCAGAGGATGAAGGGAAGACCCTTGTTCTTGGCACAGGTCTCTGCCTACCAGAGAAACTCATCCCTTACACAGGGGATCAGTGGGAGAGAGGTCTCTAGAGGCTGGGAGTGCTGACACCACAGGTTCTTTAGATACCACTGAAGTTTCCTCATGTGAAGCCTGGCAAGAGGAATTAGAAGGATGTAAGATGTCATGTACCCCAGAGCTTGCAGGAACTTCCTTGCAGTGAGGTGACTTCTGGAAGCCAGCTGGGTAAAGTAGAGAGGCAGAAAGCTCTGCTTTTCTGGGAAAGGAAGGCCATTTGGGATGCTGTGTCCAGCAGTGCTCCCAAGAAAATGATCTTCCTGGAGGGTGTTTGCTTTGATTTCTTCTCATTGATGGTGAACCCTAGGGAAGTTAGACAGGTTTTGACAAAGAGAAGGTCATGAAGCAGCTTTTCTTTGCACTCTGCTTGAATGAGGCAGTTGTCCAGATGAGGAAAAATCTGTACATATCTCTGTCTGTAAAATGCTATGACCAGGACTAAGCATTTGGTGAATAATCTGCGTGCAGTAGATAAGCCAAAGGGTAGTGCAGAGAACTGAAAGTGCTGTGAGCCTGTTCTATTTATTTATTTTCAGTTTGATTACTGGGGAAGTCCACTGCGCCGAGAAGTGCCCATTTTCAGTGGAGGCCCGGGAAGCAAAGCTCCAATAGCAATACAATACATACAATACTATGAAGGTTACAAAATACAATAAAAGTTACATAATGTAGAGGTAAAATACAAGAGTGAGATTCATACATTCAGGAAACTGCAAAATACATTATAGGACAGTATAAAACAGGCACATTTTTCTTTTTTTTTTTTTGAGGCTCTTCAGATGTTTACAATATTTACATATTTACAAACTTAAAGTCTGCTAGTTCTGCTTTTGGAGGAATAGAAAAAAAAAACTTGAGAGTAAAGTGGAAGAGGATTGTGGAGAGCTAGTTTCTGTAAGGTGAAAGCAGGAGCATTTCCATGTGGAAGATAGGTGTAGGAAAAGTTGGGTTTTGAAAGATTCAGTGTTATGTATAGTCCTAAGAGGAGGAGGAAGAGAATTCCATTTTTACCTACTGGCCAGCGGGACGTTTGGGTTTGTGGATGGAAATTAGGTTTTGGTATTCAGATCTCCGGGATCTGTTTGGGATGTATAGGGGAAGGATGTTTGTTAAGGCTGGGCATTTACCTGGGGAGAAAATTAATTTGTGAGCAGTGGTTAGTTGCAGATAGTCTAGGTGGTTAGGGAGTTCTAACCAGTTCAGAGATTTTAGGCTTAGGCAGTGGTGAGTTGAGATTTTGGATTTAGTGGCAAATTTGGAGATCTTATTGTAGTAAGCGTCAAGTTTAGAGGTATTGGAAGCAGACAGATTGGTTAGAAGGGGGCTCCATATAGAAGAGAAGGAAGGAGGTAAGTAATTGCTAGGGAATGCCTAGATGAGTTGGAGAGAAATTTGTTATTCCTATATAGCATACCTAGCTTTTGGTGGGTTTTCTTTATGTTTTGATGTATGTGGAGATTGAATTTAAGGTGTTCGTCTATGGTGATGCCAAGGAGTTTTGCAGAGGGGACCACTTCAATAGCAGTGTTAGTTTGGCTTAGGACATTGAAGATGTTTTTGTCAAAGGAGGAAACCCTGGTGGGCAGGAAAATTGGTATTTTAGATTTATTGAAGTTGAGGGAGCGGTGGTTTTGGTACATCCAGTTCTCTGTAGTAGAGAAAGCTGTTTGAGTCTTAGTTAGTAGTTCAGGAATGTTGTGGGCAGTACAGACTAAGGTAGAGTCATCAGCGCATTGGATGACTGTAGTGACAGGGATGACAGTGTGAAGGTTATTTATAAAGATGTTGAAAAGCATGGGTCCGAGGATGGACCCCTGCGGAACGCCAGTAGGTGTAGGCAGAAAGGAAGAGTTGCAGTTCTTCCATCTGACAGCTTGAGATCTGTCGGATAGGTAACTGGAGAACCAGGAAAGAGTATTAGGGGGAGAGATTAAGACTGGCGAGATGAGAGAGGTGTATATGGGTGATGGTGTCGAAGGCTTTAGATAGATCTAGCAGTATTGTGAATACAATAAGTCCAGAATCTTGGGCTTGATTGACAGTTTCTAGGAAGGATAGTAAGGCTGTTATGGTGCTGTGGCCAGGACGGAAACCGTGCTGGGTGGGTGTTAGAAGGGGATTCTGAGTTAGGTAGGGCAAGAGTTGGAGGTGGACACATTTTTCAAGTATTTTAGATATTGGGGAGAGTAAGGCAATGGGGCGGAAGTTAGAAATAGTGATGTTTTTACCTCCTTTGTGAAGAGGTAGAATGTAGGCTGAATGCCAGAGTTTGGGTATGTACGACTCAATGATGGATCTGTTTAGCAGGATACCAATTGGGAGAGCAATGCCTTCGGCAGCGCATTTGAGGAAGGAGGAGGGTATGCTGTCAGGAGCATTAGAGCAAGACTTGAGTTTGGATAAAAGTTATTTTTATAAAGGTGGTGGAAACAGGTTTGAGCTGGAAATTAAGGGGACAGTTATTACGGTTGTTGGGTGCTGAGGACAGGGGGTTGGGTGGGTTATTATTTGGGAATGTTTTGGTTAGTTTAGCTATGGATTCAGTAAAGAAGGTGTTGAAGTGGGAGCTCAACTCACTATCAGTTAGACTAGGGTCAGGGCAGGGATTATTCTTTGATCCAGAATGGAGAAGAGAGTTGACTGAGTTCCAGAATTGTTTTGGATTCTTATTGTTGTTGGACTGAAGTTTATTATAGTAGTTTTTTTTGTTCATAGTGATAAGTTTTTTTTACTTGATTGCGGAGTTGAGTGTATTGGAGCAAGGTAGAAGACAGTTTGTTTTTCTGATAAAGTTTCTAAACTTTGTCTCTGTGGCGCATAATTTGTTTAGTTTCTTTAGTCAGCCAAGGAGCAGAGTTGGCTTTGGTTTGTTTGTTTCTTAGAGGGGCTAAGGAGTTAAGAGTATTTAGGAAGATAGATTTGAAATGCTCTACAGTGTTGTCAAGTGGAAGAGTGTTTAGGATTTGCCAGTTAATTTGTTTAAAAATGTTGGAAAAAGTTGAGGGGTTGAAGTTGCTAAGGTTGCGACTTTGGATGTAATGGTGTTGGTGTTGGATGGAGCTGAAACTTGGTTGAAACCAGAAACTAAAGACAATGAAATCATTCCCCAAGGCTATAACATAGTTAGACAAGACCGAACAAAACAGAAAGGGGGTGGAGTAGCAGTTCTATTTAAAGATGGACTTCATATCTCCACCCTACCTTATAATCCAACCCAGGATAGTAACGCAGAAGTCCTCATCACCAAACTTCAAATCAATACAAACAAATCTTTATACATTATCTGTATTTACTTACCTCCAGGAAATAATATCACTACAATAGAGGCCATACTAAGCTGTGTGTCTTCTACTTACCCCCAAGAAACAATAACACTAGGCGACTTTAACATTGACTGGAAAGGTGTTAGTGCAGAAAATCCTACTTCTCATATTAACCTCCATGGCTTTAGCCAAACTATAACCTCTACAACCAGAATTAACAAACCAAATAAAAAAGAGAGCACCTTAGACTGGATACTTATAAACAAACAGAAACAATCTTATAAGGTAGGAACACTGCCAGACAATGTAAGCGATCATTTTTTGACCTACAACATAAGAGAAAAGAAGGATCTTCCTAACCTCCCCACCTTTAGGATAGCTCGTTCTACCAAACACTAACTCAGAATTATTTCAAACTGAACTTAATGCCTGTGACTGGAACCCATTAAAAACCCTTCCACTTGAAGAGGCTGTAAAATATCTTAACTCTAAATTCCTATCTATCCTGGATAGGCATGCACCTAAACGGTCCATCAGAATGAAGTCCAACCCAGCCCCATGGCTTTCTAATGAAACCAGACATCAAATTCTGCTTAAGAACAAAGCTTGGGCTAAGTGGAGAGCAAACAGAAATATCTCTGATCAACTAAATTTTAGGCAGCTGAGAAATAGTACAAAAAAGGCAATATTTACAGATAAAAAGAACTAGTACTGTAAACTGCAGCAAACTCACCAAAACAATCCTCAGAAGTTCTGGGCTAATATCAAACTCCTTTCCCCAGACCACTCTCAAACACCTACCCCACTTGACGCAGATCCAAATACCCCCCATCAAACTGACAATACCTTTAACTCTTTCTTCACTGACACCATACAATCTCTATCTAGTCAACTTATCCTAGACAACTCAAGCCTTCCCACCACAACACCGGGCTCTCTACCTACATTTAAACTACAACCCATCTCTACTACTCTCATCTATAAATTCATTCAAAACCTCAAGCCATGTACTCCTTCTGACCAGCTACCATCACAATATCTCCAAAAAGCAGCCAAAGTCATTGCCTACCCTATATATCCATCCTTATAAATAGGACAATCAAAGAGGGAACCATTCCAGATATTTGGAAAATCTCCCATATTATCCCCCTACACAAAGGTGGGAACTCAAATGACTACTCTATCGGCCAATAGCTCTCTTATCACCCTTAGGAAAAATTATGGAAAAATGCATTCACAAACAACTTTTACATCATCTATCACAACATAGCATAATAGCAAACTGCCAACACGGCTTTAGGCCATCTCACAGTACCACTACTGCCCTTATATCCTTTACAGATACCATCAATAGAAACCGCAATAAAAACATCCTCTCATCTGCACTCTTTATTGACCTTTCAAAAGCTTTCGATATGGTAAACCACAACCTCTTAATCAATATTCTTCAATCCCTTTCCATTGACTCTCAGGCTGCTAAATGGTTCAGATCCTACCTCAGCAACAGGCAGTTCTCTGGGAAAATCAAATTTCATCCGTTCTGCCAGTCACCCTCGGAGTTCCTCAGGGCTCTATTCTTGGACCACTACATTTCTCATTATTTATCAATGACCTCCACGTAGCAATACCTCAAGCCACCTGTATTCAATATGCAGATGATTCTACGCTAATATGCTCAGCATACTCCCCATCAGAACTATTTTCTCTTACTCAAAATGTTATTAACACTGTAGAAACATGGTTTACAAAACGCTGCCTCCTTCTTAATGCCAAAAAAAACAACTTCCTTCTCTTTACCCCCACCACCAAGTCCTCCCCATAGATTTCTCAGTCTCTTCCAATAATGGCACTGTTACATTCCCTGACTCTACCACTAAACTGTTAGGAATAACCATTGACAACAACCTTACATTTGATTACCATATAAATAACACCATTAAAACAGTCACAGAAAAATAGGCTCCTTATACAGAATAAAACCTTTCCTAACTCCAGCAGCCAGAACCAAGATTGCTCACTCCCATCTAATCTCTACTCTCACCTATTTATACCAACCTAAAAAAACAATCTCAAACTAGCAACTTCCTACAATAACATCGCCAGATTTGCCACTGGCAATCCCTTTAGAACCCACCACTGTCTGAATCTTTGGCAACTAGACTGGCTTGAATTCCAAAACCAACTGATAATCTTCCAACTCACGATTGCCCACAAGATATTTTACCAACCCAACACTACCCCTATACTCTCCAATCTCCTCATCCCCTATAAAAATCTGAATTCCCTACATTCTTCTAGCAAACTCCTCGCTAGCATAACAAAGTCTAATAACATGGCTGGTGACTCTCTGTTTACTAACGCAGTGGGAAAAAACTGGAACCTGCTACCCAGTGAACTAACTCTAATCACATCCTTGCCTCTCTTTAAACAAAAACTCAAAAAAACACCTTAAAATTCACTGGCTATGCCCCTGTAGTAACCCCAACTAACCACCCTCTCCCACCACTGTATTTCTTTCCTATTCCTTACAAACTTCCAAACATTTTAATTCTTATGCTTGTAAGCAAGGCTGGCGCTGTCTAAACTCTAATCAACATACTGCTGAAATATTTCCTACTTGATGTGAAAATTCCTTATGAATCTTACTGTGCTACATTATTTCTGTTGCTTTTTCAAGTATAAATATTACTTACTGTTGCCTTTTCAAGTGTAAATACTTTTAGTATGTTATAATTTACTTGTTGTATTTTTTTTATCAATCCTTTCTTTTACCATGTAATGACATTTTTAATTTTTCTATCTGGTTGGAGCTTTTTTCCCCGGGCCTCTACTGAAAATGGAAATATATCCAGCTAGACTAGCCCAGTTAACAAATGTAAAATAAAAAATAAATAAATAAATAAAATAAATAGTTGATCGATGAATGAAGGCAGGGAGTTGGTCATTGAAGGTGTCAGGGATAGTGCCAGAAAGAATGATTTTGTTTGGATGGGAGACTAGAATCCAATCTATAATGGTCCCTGGGGGGTGGTTTTTGTTAGGACGGGTTGTTGAATGGATTACTTGGGAGAAGTTGTAAAGGTTAACAGTTAGGGAGGGGGATGGTGTGTTAATTTTATTCCAGTCAATATTGACATCACCAAGAATATAGGTTTCATATTTTATTTCAGTTGAGGCCCAGTGAAGGATATTTTCAAGGGTAGTGATATTATTGCTAGGGAAGATATATAAGGAAATAATGCAGATATTCTTATGTTTATTCAAATGGAGAAGGCTTGCTGTATTTCAGAATTTTTGAATTGAGGGATATGGATTTGAAGAGGGATTAGGGAGAGAAGGTTGGAGTAGATTAGAGCAGAGCCCTCCACCTTTTTTATTTAAACGGACACTTCTGAGGATGTGGTAACCTGGAGGTAAGATTTCAGAGTCAGTAATATGGGGTTTTAGCCAGGTTTCAGAGATGGCTAAGATGTCAGGTTGGTTGTGATTAATCCAGGCTTGTAAATGGTGAATTTTGTTGTTAAGGCTCTGGGCATTGATAGGGAAGATTTTAAGAGTGCTAAAGGAGGAAGTGGGTGGAGAAGGGGAATGGGGGAAGGTGTTATTTGTGTTTGTGGAGGAAGGAGGTGAAAGGATGGAGTGGTTTGTACTGAGGCAGGGGCTGGGGTTAGGATGAATGTCTCCAGATAAGGCTAGGACATTACAGGTAATAAGTTTTAGTCTATTAGGTTTGTATACTAGGTAGTTGTCTGGGTTTGATAGTAGTTTAAGAGAGAGAGTTTTTGTTGAGGTGGTAAATAGTTTGGAATGGAAGAGGTGCAGTAGATTGGGTGGAATAAGGGAAGAGGATATGGAGTGGAAGTGAGGGAGTAGTAGAGAATGTAGTTGAGTGTTAGGGATAGTTTGAGTAGGAGGTAGGAATGGAGGAGCTTTACGGGAGAAAGAAGTAGCAAGATATAGAGGAATTAGTAAGATGAGAAGGGAGCAGGGGAGTCAGATAGTAAAGGGTTTTGGGGGGGCATGTTTAGAATGGGTGGGGTAATGAAGAGAGAAGTGTAATGGAAGTTAAAATGCTAATTAAGGGGGGAAGGTGTAGAAGAGGATGGGGAGAGTTAGACTTGTAGACAGGACAGGGGGGGAATAAGTGTAGAGAGGTGAAGGAAGTGGAGTGGGAGGAGTAAAGTGGGTGGGGAGTAAGAGTGGTTGGGGAAATGAGAGGACTATGATTTGATAAATGAATAATGGGGTGGGGTAATGGAAGAGGGCTGTGATTGGATAAATGAATATGGTAGGAGGGGTATGTGAGGAATAAATGTAGAGGTGCTGGGGGCGGGTGAGATTTGGGGGCAGGGTAGAGGAGCGGAGTGCGCCCGCAGGGCGGAGTGGGAAGAGCCAAAGGAGGAGAAAAATTGAGGAAGACAATCAGTAAAGAGAAATAGTCAGAGGTAAGTCTTGCAGAGATGTGTATTAGGAGAAGACTACTGAGAATGGAGTGGTGTTTAGGAATGTAGGTGAAGGACAGAGAGAGGTAGGGGGCTTTAAAGAAAGGACTGAAAAAGGGTGTAAGTAGAGCGAAAAGTGGGTAGGTAGTCCTGGGACAGTGGTGGGGGAGAGAGTAGAGGAAAGATGTCAGTGGGCTGTATGAGGGAGATAAGGAGGGTGTGGGTTAAGAAGTGGGGACAGTAAGAAGGTAGAGAAGCGCCACCTAGTGGTCTGTCAGTTTAACGCAGTAGAGACCCCAGGGAGAGATATCAGCTAAAGGGAAGGAGGGAGCTATCATAGGTCGGGATAGGGGGTGTAATTATAGAAAGTAAAGTGGGATAATCAAGCTGCAGAGAGGGGGGTTGTGGCTGCTAGCTGGCCTGGCAGGGAAGCGCACTGCGGCCTAGTTGTAATCAAGTTAGCCACAACAAAGTGTTAGAGCAGTACACATACTTTTACATAGATAATCTTTGCTGTGAGTGGTACTCAAGGAGCAGTAAGTCCTTTCATGTTTGGTTTGAAATGTCCGTTATTGGTGGTTCTTAGCCAGGGGTCCGGGAGGGTACTTTCAAAGATTATGGCAGGGTAGGCAGGAGCCCGAGCTAGAACAAACAAGGAGAGAAAGGAATATTTAAAAAGCAGGCAGTGCTGGCAACGAGAGGTCACAAACAGACAGTAGTTAAAAATATGCCTAGAGTAAGTGTAAACTAAGGTAAGCATGCAGCTAAGGTAGGAATAATTTACGCTCTTTCAGCCTCTTAATGATACAACTGAGCACAGTAAGGTAAACTGGGATAAGCAGTTCCTTATGTGCGAGGTAATCTTAAAGACCAATCAATTGGTAGATTAATTAAATGAACAGAAATGAGCAGAACTAACACACAGAAAAAAAAAAAACACAGTTTAAGAGCAACAAACATTGAATAAAGCAAGCCCCAAAACAGCTACTTCAACCTCGTATTACATGCTGGAATGAGCTAAGCATTCACAGATAGTAGTCACAAAGTACAGAATAACTATGCAATGTGCACTACTTTAGCAAAACAACGAAACCTTCCCAATTGTACAAATTAGGTAACTAAGTAGCTACTAGTATAGTTTCAGAAAAACAGAACAAACATTGAATAAAGCAAGCCCAAAACAGCTACTTTAACCTCATATTACAAGCTGGAATGAACTAAGCATTCACAGGTAAAAGTCACAAAGTACAAAGTAACTATGCAATGTACGCTACTTTAACAAAGCGCAGGAATTTCCTGCAGGATTCCCTTATTGGGATGTGGAGGTAGCCATCTTTTAGGTCTAGGGACACTAGCCAGGCATTTTTGTCAGCATAGGTAGCAGCTGCTGCAGAGTTAACATTTTGAATATGAGGATCACCAGGGAGGTGTTCAGAATGGATAGATCCAGGATGGGGCGACAAGTGCCCTCTTTTCTGGTAACAAGGAATAGTCTGGAATAAAAGCCTTTACCTGTTTGATCCGAGGGGACAGGTTCTATTGCCCCCTGGAATATGACAGTTTGTACCTGCTTCAAAGCCTCTGGCCCACTTGTTTGGAAGTAAGTCTGGGTATTTCTTGAAATTTGGAGTTCGTTGAAAAATAATTTGTATCCCTGAAAAATAATTAAGACCCATTGGTCCTTTGTTACAGAAAGCCAATTTTCTTTGCAGAAGGAGAGCCTTCCTCCAATCTTTTGGTGAGTGAAAGGTGGGCAGAGGGGGGGACAGGGAGTCATTGAGAGTTTTTACCATAGAAGGGTGGCTTAGAACTCCCTGCCTTTGGGGCGGACGTGTTCCACTGTTTGGTTCTATGCTGCCCCTGGGATAGGGGCCCGGGTGGTCTGTCCCTGTGGGGTTTAACTTGGCCCTGTCTGCTAGGTACAGGGAAGGACCAGTGCTTAAAGGGAAAGTTCCTGCTGAACCTGGGAGGTTGAACCTGAAAGAAATCTTTTACTGTTTGCAAAGATTTTGCTTTGTTTTCCACCTTTTTAAGCACCTCTTTTGCTTTTACTCCAAACAAGCGGTCCTTATCCAGGGGTGCATCAATTAGTTTAGACTTGATATGATCAGGGAGAGGCTGTTAAGTCAACCATGCATGTCTCCTAATGACCGATCCTGACACTGCTGCCCTGCTTGAGGCTTCAAGGGCATCATATCCACAGTGTAATGAGTGTTTGGCCAATTGACAAGTAGAGTGCAGTAAATCTGCTAACTCTTTCGAATTGGCACAGTCAGAAAAAGTCGCAATCTTTTGCTTTAATAGTTCCAAAGTGTGTTGCTGGTATTTTAACATATGGAACTGACGGTTGAGAGATCAGATAGCTAAGGTTGCAGAGGTGTATACTTTTTATCCCATCTGTTCAGAGCTCTGGAATCCTTGTCAGAAGGAATAGGATTCTTGGCAGAACTAGTCTTAGCTCCTTTTGGTGCCTGTGTAATGACCTTTGGGTCTGCAGCAGGATTTCTGTACAGGTATTTGTGAGAACCCTGTACTCTGTAATACCTGTCAGGTTTACTGGGACCAGGTGGGAGGGTATCAACAGCTGAGCTGGATTCATGGAAATCATCATCCACCACTTCTAAAATAGGAGGGATGGCCAGGGGATCTGTGCTGGGGTAGGTCCAGAAACTCTCCAAGTCTTTTCTTAGACTGGGGAAATCCTGAGATTCCCAGTGGAAATGCTCCCTGAGGGTGTGAAGGGTTTCCCCAAAGGAAAGGTCTTCTGGTGGGGAGGCAGAAGGAATGGATTTCTCTGCATCTGAATCCTCATAAGCAGTCAGAGGTTGTGGTTCCTCTTCAAAATCTGGATTGTCAGATTCCTCAGAATCATGTTCTGTCATAATTTCTCGGGAAGGGTGTCTTTTCCTTTTAGAAGTTGTGGCCTGACCAGCCCTGATAAGGGAAATGAGATCCTCCACCATTTTAAGCATTTGGGCTTGGTGTGATGGAGCAGGAGCAAGATGGTGGTTAGAGGCAGATTTTCTACGAGTGGCCTGGCTTCTAGGCCTAAGAGCATCTGTCGGTCTGAGAGAAATGGTAGTCGGATGAGAAGACCTCAATTTTTTCTAGATTCAGCAGCGTGAGAGGCCTTCTCGGAAGCTAGTGCCCGATTCATGGCTCCAGACCCAACCAAGGCACAGACAGTCAAAGGCTCCTAAGACGAAGAAGATTTCTGCGGCATATCAGACTCCGAAGGGGTCTGGGTAGAGGGCCTGCATAGATACTGAATCGGGCATAAGGAGCTGCGAGAGCACCTCACTGAATTCTGGAGAACTGATGACCTGCTTAGTGGCATAGTCGATGGAAGACTTAGCCTTGTGTGGTCTCTCTCTATCTTTATCTCTGCATTTTTTCGGAAAGTCCACGGATTGTTGGTTGATGGACGCCATTTCGGATTACGAAGACAGAAGACAAAAATACCCATCTACAATAAGAGCTGTATGGTGAATGGTTCTCACGTTAAAAAGGGCACAGAACCAGCAATGGGGGATGTCGTGGTTTGGGCCTAAACAAGTGAAGCAGTATGAATGGAAATCTCTGTGTGGAATCTGCTTTCCACAGGCGAGACAATTGTTAACCTTTTCAGACATTGGTTAGTACAAGAAAAAAGGATCCCCAACGGGGTACTTAGCTTTAGATGTTTTCAGCTGAAATTCAAAATTTGGTAACGACCAACCAGCACACTTGCGAACTGCTTCTGCTACAGGGTTCTATGGCAAGAAAGACTGATGTAATGGCATCAGCTGCCTTGCTTTATTGCACTGACGACCTGACGTAAGACTACAGGCGCCAGCAGCCAACACAGAAAAATATTGACTCTGTTATTCGGGCTGTCCGAGGGCTACCACAGCAGGGATAACCCACAGGTGATGACTGCAACAGTGAAACATGAAGAACATCTGTTATATATAACAGGTGGGAGTAGTAGCTTTCTAGCATAACAACTACTCTTGTCCATATTAACATGGAATGTAAACGGCTTTACAGGTATACACAAAAAGCAGAAATTAGTGAACTATAACTAGAAATGTAGAGTGCAAATAGCAGTGTTGCAGGATAAACATTTGGATACAAATGAGCATGTGAATTTAACAAAGAAAGGCTTCCAAGATAGACATTCAAGAGAACATCAGGGACAAAGGAAAAGAGGAGTATTAATTATGATGGCAAAAGGAGCTCCAACAGTGAAAGATGAGGGGAAAAATGTTAGATTTGTTGTAGTAAGGGGTTACTGGCAGGTGAGAATAATACTGGCATCTGTTTATACTCCACCTAAAACTGGCATTATACAGCTTTAGAAAATCTCAAGAGAAATGATCAGCTTTCATTATGGAATACTTTTTATGGGTAGGGATTGGAACTTGATTAACATTTATAAGGATGCAACAGGTAGACCTACAATGGACTGTATGACAAAGGGAGCAGAATTCTGACAAAATGTATGAGAAAACTGGTATGGGATCCTATGACAAGAAAAATAACCAGAAATTCTATACAGCTATTTGAGATATTTCAGAAATTTTGTGTAAATCTGTATAAAACAGAGGAATGTGGAAACCAAGAAAAAGTACAAATGGAAATATTTATGGAACACTTAATTATGCCAAGGGTAAAGGAAAATTATAGCTAAAAAGGAAAAGAAGAGAAAAGATAAAACAGTGATGTATAATCAATCATCAGTTAAGTTTCCATGAAAAGATTCTATTCCTGTGGAAGTTGGGAGGGGAAAAAGTAAACAAAATCGTCAAGCTCTTTATTAACAGTATTTTAAAGGGAGGGGTGGTACCAGCATATTGAAAGAAAGCTATTGTGTCTGTACAACCCTAGAAGAATAGACACTCAAGACCCCCAGCTTCATTTAGGCCCCATTTCAATATTACGCCATGATTACAGTATTTATATTTATGCTACTTAAGAGAATGACAAACATGTAGCCAAAACTGATAGAAATGGATCAATGTGATTTTGTGCAAGGGATGTAAACATAAGCACATCATTAATAGAACAATGGTGATCCAGAGGGAAGTGGAGTGCAAGAAAGCCCTGCTACTGCTGGTGGGTCTTGATGAAGAGAAAGGAAATGATAGAGTCTGCTGGGATTTTATAAATATTTTATTTGAATGACATGAAACTTCTAGAGTTTTTGGCTACCTAGATACTAACTTTATACCATTCTCCTCAAACTCTCTAGATGTTAGAGCACATGGAAAGTGCCCTAAAGCTTTGGAAGCTCTGTGGTAGTCCCGCCATTGGCAGGATACGTCTTGTTTATAAAGATTACTGTAACAGTGATCTAATGACAAACATCTTCGGAAATTATATGTTTGAGCTGGGACACAGATTCTGAATTGCCTGGACATTAAGCCTTACTAAGTTTACAGCTATTGGCTGCCAAAAAAGCAATTACTAGGAAATGAAAAGCAAACTCTAAACAAACTCAGGATATATTTTATCGTTTTTATATATTACTTCTGACAAGGCATCTTTGGACAATTCAACTGTATTATATGCACATTTGAGAAAATGTTCTTTTAGTCAAGAACAGATTCCAAGATTTTGTAATCTACTCTGTTATGTTCACATACATTCCTGCATCTCATCTGGTATGGAGCTCTAATGCACTGTGGCACCTGTCAAATAAATAAAAGATCTCACAGTAAAACTGGGTGATGTGCAAACTGCTTTCTCCACACCTGTCCAACCATCTTGATTCTTTAACAAAAACTTAGCCAACAAGATTGTTTTTCTTGCATTAGAAATAGAAGAGACACACAACAGGTCATCCATATGTACTGTACAAATCCTGTCTGTCAGCAGGGATCCATTGCCCATCAGTCAAGTTGTTTTACAGTCAGGAGCTTGGCAACAAGGATACTGATAATTCTGTTTCACAGCATCTTTAAAAGTTTGGAAAAATGAGAGAGAGTCTACGTAAACTGTTTGGGCCTTATCACTTTCATGTATTTATTCATAGACAGAGAAGGACACAGCGTAAGCTGCCCAGTGTATGTGCTACAGAAATCAAATCTGCCCAACACACAGCTGAGAAGTCAAAAGTTTCCAAAGAGATAAGAGACACAGAATTTGGAATACTAGACCAGCATTAGTTTTTTTAGGCATATAAATACAACTCTTGAATAATGAATGAGGCACTGTTGGTGAGTAAACCCAGATTTTTCCAGGCTGATCATTGACTCAAGTATTTTGAAAGAAGTCAAGGTTCAGCCATTGGTATGGATCAGTGGTTCCTTGATGGACGCCACCAAAAGCAAATCATATAGGTAAGGGTAAAACAATACGTCTTTGAGACAGGTCATCCAACGGAGCAAGACAACTTGTGAAAACACAACATGCACACATTAGTCAAGAAAGTTCTCTTCAAAAAGTAGATATCCAAGAAACATGTTTGTTGGACAAAAAGGAATACAAAAATAAGCATTTTCACATCTATCATATAAACACAGTCCTGAAATTTCAGAGGAGGAAATACCAAATGGTTCTTTATCCACTACAGATATACCATCTCAGGCATTCACTACCTATTTTAATGCCTGTAATGGCCAGTATACTCCACGGTATATAAAGGGGGTAATGTATCACAGATTAGGGAAAGGTGGCACATCAAGGATCAGAGTACTAGTGCCATCATTGGCTGTGGTACATAAATCCTTTAACAGGTGTCTTCTTGGTGAATTTATTAGGGTATGGCTATCATCTTTAAACTTAGAGGTCCCTAACTTAACAAATACAGTTCACATGTGTAGAAGGAAAACCATCAATGGATTCTTATCCATTTCTGACTCAGCTAGCCTTCTAAACTTCATATAACCAAATCACTGGATACTAAATACCTGATGATCAGCCAGTGACAATATTTTTCAAATGGTGGCTTGGTTTAGCTTCATTTAGTATTTGGATGGTCTGCAGCACTGGAAGACTGAGTACCATATCTAAAGTCACACTATGCAATTAACTATAGGGATTCTGGTTGGACAAGACTCAAAGCCCAGTCACTGCACTCAGTATCTCACAGAGTATGAGGTGACCTTTGTCTGGCTTACAAGGCATCCTAATGAACTGCGGTGGTGGTGCTGCGGTAACGTTGTCGCCTCACAGTAAGACGTTCCCCGTTCGATTCTCAGCAAGAGCGTCTTGTGTGTGGAAACATGCGCGAATGGGCGTACCTTCATTGAAGGTTGTGCGTCAGGGCCGGCAACTCGGCATGTAAAAATATTCTGCAAATCATTAGTGGACCGGAGTTCCACTGTGGCGACCCCTAACCGGGAAAAGCCGAAAGACACAACAACAAGGCATCTTAATGGATTTACTGCACAACAGCACATCAAATGGCATCAGAACTCAGTTTAGGGATCTAAACCTTCTACAACAACAATAGAATGATTCAGATGTACAGACATATCTTGCACAAGATACTCCTACCATGGAACAGACTCCCTCACACATAAAATAAAGTTCATCCTGTTCATATTCAAGACCAACTTAAATGGGAAACATAAAATGTACTCCAGGACTGACACCTGTACTCCTAATGGACAGAGGTAGATCCTAAATGTTTTAATCCCATGCATGGGTCCCCTCAAACACCTATGGTATGCTCTCAGTTATTCTCGTTATGGGTAATACACAACTATCAACCATGGGATGGGTAAGACCAATCTCTAACCGAATGGGATAGGTTAATTTCAGCACTAAAGGGGAAACTGGCTAGGCTTAAAATGTCCCTCAAGGGCAGCTAGCCTAGTACTTACCTATGAACCTACAAGAATCACACACAATGTACTGTTGTGACTCTTTATAAGACCTACAACGTCATTTATACTGATTCCCAAGATGAACTGTTGAGCTTATACCCTCCTGGCCTTCAAGAAGCTTGACTGCTACAACCCTGTGTTGCCAAGGTAATGAAACACAGCACTGTATTTGGTAAAGGCTGGATTATCAAAGTAAAAAGTGGTACAATTATAAAATAAATTGGCTACAAAAAAGCTTTAACTTTGGTAGATAAATGCTAGCCTTGATTTATACTGATCCTCCAGGGACGGGATACCCTCATACTGTATGAGATCCAAGGTGGGCTCCCCACTCTCAAAGTGAACACCCAGTCATCAGAAAATGTCAATGGTTTAGGCTGCAGAAATAAAAGGCTCACCAAAGACTAAAAGAAAAACTGTCCACCACTCCAAGACCTACTGATAAGTGTCTGATACAGTTCCAGCATCAGCAGGCATTTAACTGACACTATGAAGAGAACAGCCCAGAAACTGCAGCCCAAGCTCAGACCTTTTATTAAGTCCTCACCCAATTTGCCAGGCCTAAGGCTTCCTTTGTCCCCTTCCAAGGTTAGGAATGACTGACACCAGTGTGTCTCCATCTCCTTGTCAACAGGAAATCCTCTTAAAAGTCAAAGATTTCCTCCAATTTATCCTTCCTTCCACCACCAATGAGATTCACATAACAGGGTCACTTACAGGGAGTCCTAGGACAGGGCTACTAGAAGGTGGTCATTCAGGTAAGTAAACAAAAGATCTGTAATGCTGCAAGCACTATGGCCAACTCTGGGTGCTGACAACAACTGATACTGGAACTGATGTCTAACCACAGAAATTTGAAAGAATCTCATGTGTAGATCTCAAATCCACGACAATCAGCACTGTCCAGGTGTCCTGTGGAACATAGGCACAAGGCTTGCAGGGTAAGCATGTGTTGGTTAAAGCTGCTGACATCCAGATTAGGATAAAGGCCAGAAAAAGGTGATGGTAAAACCCAAACTCTTCTCCAAAAATGAGTGTGTCTACAGCCCTTGTAAGCAATACAAGCCTGGGCCCATCCCAATATTTCCTAACTTTAAGAAATAGAAATATTTGCCAGTGGAATTAATTTTAAGGCACAGTGACCAAATTTACTGGCCCTTTGTGATGGCTAACACAGATGAAACAAACAGAGAACTGTTCTCCCATGCCACAAACAGCTCCTGCCTAGATTCAGGACAGCAGTAAAATGGCTGATATGAGTCAACCATGTTCGTAATTTAGTCAGCAACTGGAATAAGACTGCTTGAAGTATTTTCCCCATGAAAATGGTATCAAGGACCTTGTTCCTGAGCTCTCCCATCAGGGAGAATGACCTCAGCTATGCTAGTCTGCAGAGGCACACACCTAAATCTGCAGCCCTAGCAAAAATGTCAGTACAGTCAAAACTACAAGGAAAATATAGCATGCAACTACGGAAACTGCAGAGTATCTCAATAAGACAGAATCCAGAATTTTGAAGGTTTTCAAGTTTTCATAAATCCTTTCTCCTTAGGTGGGACTGGAACTGGAAAAAGTAATATGAACAGTCAAGGGTCCTACATTCCAGCACATCAGGTAAGTAGACTCTCTCTCTCCACCTATGAATAGCCCTAAACTCCTTGTTCGGCCACAAGGTTGAAAATACTGTGGTCTCTGGGGTTTATTATTTACCTAAAGAGATCATGAGGCAACAGAAGAATGCATGGTGAGGTACTTGACATAATCGAGCAGGAGCTTGAATAGAGTATCCACTTTTTGGGGGGAGCTAAAGGGTATTTCCAGGCTGCAATAACAGCATATCTTGTGATGAGCTCATAGGGAGAGTCCAAGGCTTTTCAGACTTCTTCCCTACAAACACAGTCAGGCCTTTTTTGTAGAGAGAAAACTGTGTATAAAGACCAGTCAAAGATATTCTTCATAAGCATGAGTGCCTCTCATTCTAGCTAAGAAGAAGAGGAGGTAGTCTTCATATTCTTGAATGTCTCAGAGACACTAGCATCAGGATCTGATAAACTCATTAAAGGAGAGTGCTTGTGAGGAAGTACTGCACCCCCCACTACCCACTGTAGTATGCCTGTGGGCAGTACCCTGCAAACAAGAGCATATGACTGATTAACACTGGCTAAAACAAGAGGTCAGAAAATATAACATGACAACTTGTCAGACAAAAGCAGCACGTGATGAGGACAGGCCTGCATAAGGCCTACAATGGTCTCAGACTAATTCCTTAAAAGATGCAGTCCTACACCCATAAAACAACTTTCCATCAAACATCTGCTTGTGTCTAGGGTATGACGTAACAACCATGGCATGGGATGACCCATTAAATCATCATTAATAGGGACTTGCTAGCCTTTTGTGTCTGGTAGGCAGTTCAAGGAGATATCCTCTGTCATAAGCATAACTTAATCCGTGACCAGAAAACTTAAAGGACTAGAAAATCCAAATGAAGCTGGTCTGCCTGGGGCAATAGGTACTCATCATAAAGCAGGCAGGTGCAAGAGCCCTGGCATAAATTTTAAAGGGTAGAAGCATGACGCATGCTTCACCCTTCCCTTCTTCTTCTTCTGTTGAAGCAGAAGTGAGACGAGGGGGGTTTCCCTTGGATAGTAATGGCTTGAGCCCCCCCCCCCCATTCTCTCGCCTGCATGAGCTAGTGGAAGAGTGTGACTAAGGTTCAGGCATTAATCCATTGAATACTGTCCTTGCAGAGATGCTCAGATTTATGTACGGAGCTGCATGAATGACCTTCCAGATAGACATTACAAGTTTTTGGGCACAAGGTAGCCCAAAATATTTTTCACACCCTAATGTTCAAGTGGGTAAGCGATATCTATGACACTTCCAGCAACGACCAACATCATGCTTTTCCACATCAGTGCAGAAAATACTACAGCAACTCTTGGCTACTAAGCTGAGAGAGAGGATGACACACAGAATGCAAATGCTTAGGCATGTGAATATTCACAAATGACAAAGATCAAGATACCTTTTCAGGAAGTGGAAAAAAACAAAATAGTGGAAACACAGACATCAACATACGTGTGACAAAGTACCTACACACAGCAGTTTTACAGAAAACGATGGATGGATGGGAAGATATTCAGCCAAGAATCATCACAGAAGGTCCCTCAATGCAAAATCTCCTGTTCTTATTCAAAAGCCATATAAAGTTCCTACAAATAAGGCATGCACCTCATATCTAAGATCTTACAAGAGGAGGAACTGGTCAATAAGACATTTGTCTTCCAAGAAATGAACTTCAAAATGGCTGAACTAGCCAGTAAAATGTCAGGCATCATCTGAAATACCTTGGCACTTTGCTTACTTATCCTTTTAACCTTAGATAAATCAATTACTCTTACAAGTATACAATACAGCTCATACATTCATTACTGCTTTACTGGTTTCACTTGCTCTTTAAATTTGCTGAAGTTACTCTGCATTAACAAAAGGTAAAACTTAGCTTATACCAATCAATAAAGACAACAGATGCTCTATTAACCATCTTCCACTTTCATCCCCAGACAATATTCTCTATCATAATGTTACCTGAAAGATGCAACCATCTGATTGTAAGAGAAGTACTGATGATATTCATGGTGAATTGAGTGACCACATGGTTCTGCATTTGCCCTTCGAGTGTACTGATATCCATAAAACCTCAGCTCTAAGTACTTGGCAAATGACATGGACCAAGACTCATTTGAAAGGGGAACAACTGGAGTCACCTAAAATCAGAAAGCAAGCAGATGAGGATCACAGAAAGTTTAAATTCTAAATACTTAGATGCCTACAAAGGGTTTTCACTTTGTAACACTACAACTGAAGCCCTTTATTATGACCCCAAGATATGTACCACTATCAAAAGTCTACTCACAGTTATGAGAGACAGCTAATGAGTCTGTCAAAATGAATTTCTTCATAAAATATCTTCCAATTTCATATAATCAGTCCACATAAGCAGAAGATGGTACCCATAGGTCTGTCCCATAACTTATCTTTGTGATGGAATACTCAAGAGATAAGCTAACAGATAAACTAAACAGCATGCATACCACAAAGTGCTGTTCTACTTTTTTCTTTTCTGATATCCAATTTCACTTTGCAGGATGTGCACATTATATGTAGGAAAAACAGTTCCACAAATACATGAAAAATGGACCAACAAATGAAACATGTCTTCGTTACTGGTTGTTCTGCACAGGATCCGCCAGTCAGTTTAATTTATTACAGCTGATCACACTATTAGAAGCCAAGCACAGGCTGAATTTTACAGTTGGTGACCACTAAGACCAACACTGAGAATGCTCAGCACTACAATAAAATGTTGTACTCCATATAATGCAATCCATCTCTGGAAAGGAACCCTGCAGCCTTAGCAGTTATGTTTAACAGGAGAAAACAGCTGCTATACTTTCCATGAGTAAGTGAAAATGGAATAGCAATGAACTTCAAAAACATTTTTTTCGCCAGCCCAAGTAATAGAGCACAAACTGCAGTAAATAAGATGAAAATTAATAAGCGGGTTCTTATCGAATACTGTCTAAGTATGCAAAGCAAAAATTATGCCAAATAAGCATTTTTATTACTTTCCACAAAATGAAACAAAATTAACAGCAAACATGATATCTTCACAAATAATGTAGCAGATTCCCTACTTTACAGGAATCTACAAATACAAAAAAAAAAAATCAAAGACTTGATCACATCCAAATGGCAGAGACAGGGTGTATAAATGGGGAAAGATTTTGGTGTTATAAAAATGGCAGACCTTGCACATCACTACTGAGAAGAGTTTTCCTAGGAGGTTTTCCTCCCATTACCTCTCCTATTTTTTCAGCCAGACCACTTGTTCCTCTTGGGCAACATTGAGCTGTAGGAGCCATCATACAGGCAGATATCAGTGATCGATTTTTGGCCTTATCCGTTTTTGTGGGTTAGGTAAGCAGGACCCATATCACCATGGACACCACTACACCTGTCCCGTGAGAGTGCATGCTTTAATGCATCCTCAAAGCAGGCAAACATGAAGCCTCAGGGTCAATTCTGTTTCTGCAATCCCTTTCTCAGAGGATCAATGCACCCCTCAAACAAGGCCACCTCTCTTTCATGATGGGCATATTCATCCCCCCCAACACCAGCTCCAGCACATGGCCAGGCCAATAATCAAACTCTAGTCATCTAAGTAGTACGCAGGGCTTTCTCTCTTCATGCCACAGGAGCACTACTGAGAAGGCAATCAATGGAAAAGAGTGGCAAAGCAGCTCACAATGAAAAACATGGAGAGAGACAAGCCAAGTGAAACTAAGGAAAGTACAGTTGTGTACACTTACCATAAATGTAGATGTTAGAGTGTATTCACTGTTGCAGTCATTACATTTGGGTAATCCTGCTGGCAGGTTGTCCTCAGCCGGCCTGAATTCCAAAGTCTTGGGTCCTGCATCAGCTGCTGTCGCCCCTTCCCTGATGTCAGGTCGTCAGGGATATAAAAGAAGCAGCCAACGCCATTTTCTACAGTTTTTCTTGCTCCAGATGGCAGGTGTCCCCAAAAAGGGTAGCCAAACTTTATATATACATTAATACACCAACATAAATTTTGCCTTCATCTATAAGCAAATACACCACATAGGTAGTATAAATTAGAGTAAGGAAAGATAAGATCCAAAAGAAAAAAGGGGGAAGGCGGGTGGGTAACCTGGACTGCAACAGGGAACACACTCAAACATCTACATTTATGGTAAGTGTACACATCTCTACTATGTTCTTCGAGTTTCACTGTTGCAGTCATTACATTTGGGTAGAGTCCCAAAGCTATGGTTGGGAGGCTGGAACTAGACAGCAGTAGGAGCGGCTATGAGGTCCTGCAGAACTGCAGTGGCAAAGCCTGCCCTGGATTTAGAGTAGAGTGGCAGATGATAATGCTTTGTAAAGGTATGCACTGAACTCCAAGTAACCGCCTCTAAAATGTCTCTGATTGATACTCCCCTGAGAAAGGCTGCTGAGGTGGCTGCAGCTCTGGTGGAATGAGGCCTAATGCCCTTAGGCACTGGCTTGCCATGGTGTAAGTAGCAGAAATGAATGCAGTGGCCTAACCACTTAGAAATAGTCTGCTTTGAGATAGGCTTTTCTTGTGATCCTGCAGCATATGCCACTAGTAATTGCTCTGTCTTCCTGAAAGCTTTGGTTCTGTCCAAGTAGAATCTAAGCTGTCTGTGTACGTCCAAATAATGCAGAATTCTCACCCCCTTGTTCTGTGGATTTGGGTAAAAGGTTGGCAGATGGTTGGCTTAGTTAAGAGCCACACTGGACACTACTTTAGGCATAAATGTTGGGTTTGTCCTCAGGGAGACCCTGTCTGAATGAAAAATGATGACCGGTTCCACAGCCATGAGCACCTGTAGCTCTGAAACTCATCTTGCAGAAGTAATTGCTAAGAGCACAGCTGTTTTCCAAGATAAAAACTTCATATCAGCAGTAGCAGCTGGCTCAAAAGGAGACAGGATGAGTTTTTCCAAGACATAGTTGAGGTGCCATGCAGGTATCGATAGTCTCCTTGGGGGCCTTACATTTTTGGCTCCTCTGAGGTACTGTTTTAATAAAGGGTGAGAAAAGAGTGATGGCTCTGTGTTGTAATGAGCCGAAATGGCAGAGGCATGAATTTTAATTGATGATAAAGATAGGCCTTTGTCCAGCATCTCAATTAGGTATTGCAAAATCTGAGGAATATTTGGTACCGCTGTATCAGTTCCTTGTTCCAGGCACAGAATCTCTTCCATTTTCCAGCATAAGACTTTCTAGTACTAGGCCTTCTGGCTTCCAGAATGACATCCATCACAGCTTTACTGAGAGGTATTTTTTTGTATGACTACATTATCTGCCACGCTGCCAAGTTTAATGTCCTGAGTTGGCTGTGTATGATCTGATTGTTTTGCTGGGACAGTAGTTGAGGTATTTGAGGTAAGGTCCAAGCTGGGTATAGAGATAAGTTCCTTAGTATTGGATACCAGTACTGGCATGGCCAGTCTGGGGCAAGCAGAATCATCTTTGGCTTCTCCTGTCTGACCTTTAGGAGCACCTTGGGGAGGAGAGGCAGTGGAGGAAAGGCATGAAAGATAGGGTGTCCACTTTCCATGCTTGTCTGTGTTAAGTCCTTGTGCAGAATCTTTTTAGTTGGTAATTGAGAGGAGAGGCAAATAGATCTATGTCCGGGCATCCCCATTTCCTTGTTATCATGCTGAAGACTTGTGGATCCAGCTTCCACTCGTGGGGATCCATGAGGTTTCTGCTTAGTTCATCTGCCAGGGTATTTTCCTTTCCTGGCAGAAATTGTGCCTGCAGATGTACTTGGTAAGTCAAAGCTATGTCCCACAAGGTCATGGCTAGTCTGCAAAGGGGATAAGAATGTGTGCCCCCCTGCTTGTTTACATACCACATGACTCCTAATTACAGAACCCATAAATGCGGCCCTGCAGGAGGCCTCCAAAGAATCAAAACCACATTGCAAAGTATGTTTTCCAACTTGTTCTGCTGCATACAATAAATCCTGCATTTCCTTGTTTTCTGCACACTGAGAATTTAACATTTTTTGCCTGTCTTTATCAGTAGTTGTCCCAGATGAAGTAGGTCCTTGAAGGCTGTCAGGGCATTTTGAACAGCTAACATCTCTTTTTGATTGACATATAGATGCATTTGGTTTGAGGACCATGTGCCCTGAATGCCTCTTCCTGCCATGTGGGCTCCCCAGGCATAATCTGATGCATCCATCGTTAGTGTCTGCCCGGCTGGAAGTAATGTGAATGGCTGTCCATTGTTCTGGTGACAAGCCTTTGCCCACCATCGAAACTCCTGTTGCAGGCAGGGAATGAGAGTAATGACTGTTTCCAGGCTGTGGCAATGTTGAGTCCAAACACTTTTTAGGTACCATTGAAGTTTCCTCATATGCAGTCTTACATATGGTACTAGTAGGATGCAGGATGCCATGAAGCCCAAAGCCTGCAGAATTTTTGTTGCAGATAACTGGGCCTTTGTTGACAACATTTTGAAATAGGTAGTCAGTTGCTTTTGTTTGTCTGGCGTGAGATAAGCCATCTGGGCAGTTGTATTCAAGCTTGCACCCAGGAATGTTATCTCCTGTGAGGGTACTAGTTTTGATTTCTTTTTGTTGACGGTGTAGCCTAGGCATGATAGAAATCTTTTCACAAACGCCAGATGTTGAAAAAGAATGTCCTTGTTCTCTGCTCGAATGAGACAGTCATCCAAGTAAGGATATATTTGTATTCCCCTTTGTCTGCAGAATGCAATTACTGGTGCCAGGCACTTTGTAAAGACCCTGGGCACAGTAGATAAGCCAAAGGGCAGAGCAGAGAATTGGTAAAGCATTGAACCTGCCTTGAATCTTGGGTATCTTCTGTATGATTGTCTGATTAGAACATGCAGGTATGCCTCTTTTAGGTCTAAAGTCACAAGCCAAGCATTCTTGCCCAGCATGGGCAGAAGCTGCTGCAAAGTCAACATTTTGAATTTTGGAATATCCAGGAAAGTGTTCAGAATAGATAGGTCCAGTATCGGCCTCCAGGCCTTGTCCTTTCTGGGTACCAAGAACAGTCTTGAGTAAAATACTTGTCCCTGCTCTTGCTCTGTTACTTGTTGAATGGCCCCCATGTCCAATGAGGGATGAGACTTGTTTTTGTGCCTCTGCCCATTGATTTTTTGGCAGATCTGTCCAGCCGTTTGCCTTTGGCAGAGTATGGAAATGGAACTTGTAGCCTTGTGACACTATGTTTAGAACTCACTTGTCCTGGGTTATGATGTACCAATTTTGAACAAAAAGTGCTAATTTTCCCCCTAAGGGTGCTGCCAAAAGATAAGTGCTTGGTGCAGGCAGGGGGAAGTCATTGGGACTGTTTTCTGTATGTTTGTGATCTATCTTCTCCAGCTTTGGAGGTAGAAGCACCCCATTCCTTGAGCCTATAAGAACCTTGCGCCTGGGATCTGCCCCTAAGATGTCTGGATCTGCTCCTTTGAGGTCTGTCTGACACAGGAAAGGACCAATGTTTTGTAGGCCAGTGTCTACTAAACCTATGTGGCTGCACTTGTAAAAAATCTGACAGTTTGCACAGATTTAGCTTTGTCCTCCATTTTCTTTAACACCTCTTCTGCCTTAACACCAAACAAAGTATCATGCTGTAAAGGTACATCTAGTAATTTAACTTTAGCATGATCAGGCAGATTTTGTTCCTTTAATCAAGCATGCCTCCTAATTACAGAACCCATAACTGCGGCCCTGCAGGAGACCTCCAAAGAATCAAAACCACATTGCAAAGTATGTTTTCCAACTTGTTCTGCTGCATACAATAAATCCTGCATTTCCTTGTTTTCTGTACACTGAGAATTTAACATTTTTTGTTTAAGCAATCCCATGACATGTTGCTGATACTTAGGCATATGAAATTGACAGTTTAAGGCCCTTATAGCCAAAGTTGCAGATGTGTAAACCTTTTATCCCCATCTATCCACTGCCCTTGAATCTCTGTCAGATGGGGTTGGGTTTTTTGCAGTGGAAGCCTTGTGAAATAGTTTCTGGGTCAGCAGCAGGATTTTTAAAAAGAAATTTGTGAGAGTCAGGAACCCTGTAATATCTGACAGGCTTAACAGGAGCTGGGGGTAAGGAGTCAAGGGTCAGACTAGACTCCGAAAACACATTATCTACAATGTCTAACACAGGTGGAATGGCTAGAGGCCTGTGCTGAGGTAGTAAAAGAAAATCCCTGAGCCTCTTTTTAGATTCTGAAAAATCTTGGCTCTCCCAGTGGAAATGCTCCCTCAGGGTATGCAAGGTTTTCACAAAGGAATAGTCCTCTGGAGGAGATGCTGAAGGTATAGATTCTTCAGCATCAGAATCCTCATAGGGGTAAAGAGAATATTCCTGATCAGAAGAGGAATCAGAAGAAACAGAAACCTAATCTGAAGATTCATAGTCAGTGTCTTGCCTAGGCCTCTTTATCAGGAGGGGGATGGGAAGCCCTGATCAAGGTAATCAAGTCTTCGGTCATTTTGAGCATCTGTTTTTTGGGCGTAGAGGCCTGCCCACGTGGCTCTTGAGTTTGTTTCCTTGCTTTAGAAGGTGCTTTAGTCTTTGCCTTTGAAGCTGAAGTTGTTTTAATGTAACGATGTTTAGGTCTGAATACACCCTCAGAAGCCAGTACCTGCTCAGCAGCTCCAGACCTATCTGAGGGATTAGCGTCCGAGGCTCCAATACCTTGAGTATCCAGTGGCATGGCCGACTCCACGTGGGAGTCGGTAGCGGCCTGCGACTCTAAAGTAGCGGGCGTCAGGGGCTGCGAAAGCACCTCACTGAGAACCGGCAACTGCTTAGGAGAAGTTTCATCATCGGTTTTGGGCCTCTGTTGTTTTTCTCTATCCTTTTCTTTGCGTTTTTTATAAACTCCGGTAGTCGGATGGCTATCCGACGACATTTCAGGATAATTAAACTGGAGTCCAAAAAAGTTTAAAGCAAAATCATGCCAACACTTAATAGTGCATTGGTTAAATCTAGCACAAAACCGACAACCAGTAACGTTGTGATCAGGGCCTAGGCAAAGAATACAGTAAGAATGGAAATCCTTATGAGGTATTTGCTTTCCACAAGAAATACAATTATTAACTTTTTCTGACATCGGTCTGGAGCAAGAAAAAAGTTTCCCCAACGGGGTACTTAGCTTTATTGAAGACTTCGGATCTGAAACTCAAACACGAAAATCTCAGGAGTCGGCCGACCGGCACTTGCGAACTGCCTTTGCTTCGGGCACCACACGGCAAGAAAGACTGAAGAAAATGACGCCAGCTGCTTCTTTTATACCCCTGACGACTTGACGTCAGGGAAGGGGTGACAGCAGCCAATGTAGGACCCAAGACTTTGGAATTCAGGCCTGCTGAGGGCAACCTGCCAGCAGGATTACCCAAATGTAATGACTGCAACAGTGAAACACGAAGAACATATGCACAGTACAGAAAGACCTGCCAGGAAGTTGTACTCCACGCTTCCTGTTATCACTGAACTCCTCTTCATCTTAAGTCACTAGCCATAGTGATTTGCATGTTACATGGTACACAGACATTCTAGAGGAACAAGTTAACACCACAGACTTCATGCAATTTATAGTGCATCTATGGTGAAGCCCATAAAAAACCTGCCATTTATTAAGTATTTGCTCTTTATAAGGACTAAAAACACATGTCACAGCGCAAAATAATGAATTTAATGTGCTGTGCAATTCCTTAATAAGAGAAAAAAGTAGTGGGCGGTACAATAAATGATGAAATAAGGGTCAGATTCTTACAATAAGCAAACCTGACCTCATAAAAAGCTCTGGAAATGTGGACACCAAGTGAAATTATTAGCACACCAATAAAAACATTCATTGTTGAAAAACGCTTTTGTAAGAAAAACAAAACTGCATTCCAAATAATAAGGCAAATGAGAAATAAATGAAGGGTATACTGTAAAAGAGAGAAAAGCATTAGGCAACATAATGAAACAAAGATTCAAGATGGAGGCTTGACAAAACATGCCACTTACAGTAGGTCTGCAGGACATGTATGAAAAAATATAATAAGAAAAAAACGGAAACTCTTTGGGTAATACCATAAATACCAATGACAAAAGAAAAATGCAAACATTTCAAAAGTTCACTAATAAATAAGCTCATACTAACAAGATTTTGACATGATTCCCCTCTCAGGCATTGTATGAAAAGCTAAATAAAATGGGAATAAACCTGATGGACTGCCAAACAGCTCACAGACAGGATACAAGAAATCAAAATAGGGGGAAAGTTACCTATACAACAAGACCAATCACCAGTGCAGTCCCCAGAGGGTTCTGTGCTGGGATCCCTAGTTTGGCATCTACTTTTCTGAAGTAAAACCCAATACCAAAAGGCTGTGGCCGACCAAGTTTGCAGATGACTGCAAGCTAGCAGTAGTCATTGAATCCACAACACCTGACCCAGTTATTTGGGATTTGGGAACTTGTGTGGACAGTGACCTAACATTTGACCGAAGTGCTTTCATTGCTGTAAGAAAGTCCTTCTACATTGCACAGATTATAAAGAAAGGAAGTATGTCTAGATCTAGGATATCACAATCCCTTTACTCAACTCATTAAGGCAATCAAGGAATATAATGCCCCCTTTGGCATGTATCTGTCCATAGACGCATGCAACAACTGAAACACCCACAAAGTCACCTTATTAAAAGGATACAAGGCCTAAACAACATATCCCACATGGACTGACTCAAAGTCCCGTCTCTAAAGTAGGTATCCAACAGACTGCTAAGAGGTGACCGGTGTCTGGCATACAATGCAACTTCCAACCCAGTGCTGATTAATTACTGCACATTAGTAAGTTAAATTGTATCAGAAATACTCAAGTCTAGTGATCTAAACCTCTTCTGAAACATCAACAGAATGGTTTGGAGGGACAGGTATATCTCAGAAAGGATACTGTTGCTATGTAACAGTAACCCCCATTCACATTAAACAAAGTTCATCCTTGTCTACATTCAAATGCAACTTGGATCTATGGATGGCAAACAGAAAATTTAGCCCAGGACTGACCTCTGTACTACTAATGGACAGAGTCAACTACTAAATGCTTTGTCCAATGCACGGGTCCCTCAAATTATCTATGGTATGATCCCAATTATTCTCTTTAGTGGTAATATATAATTATCTACCATGGGAAGGGGTAAGGCTAATCTCTAATCAAATGAGATTGGTTAATTTAAGTGAAAAAGAGAAACTGGCTAGGCTTAAAATGGCCCAAGGCAGCTAACCTAATATTTACCTTTGATAAATGACAAACACAACTGAAATGCATGCCAATGAAAGGACAGACTCAGCAAAAATAGAGGAAAGAAATATGGTCTTATTTTTACTTCAAAGAAGAAGAAAACTGTGTCCAGGGCTTGATATTCAAAGAAGAAGAAATCAACTGTGTCAGATGACAAAATTAAAATTTCCAGTCAACTGAGAGAACAAATGTTTGAGTAGATACATCAGTCACATCCAGGAATAAGTGTTGAAGGAACAAGACATGTAATGCTTTAGCTTCGAATGTCAATTCAAATACAAGTAGCGAATTGTTCTCCCAGCAGTGCATTGATAACGGTTTAAAGAATACATGATATCATAACCAGTTACGGAACTGAGCATTTTCAAATGTATTCCGTTTCACATAAGCCACATACCTTATAGGTGTGGATTATTACTCCAGGTTCCCTGAAATAATCAGATTAGATAAGAGTGATTACTGCATTCAAATCTACATTTTTTGAAAAAGAGGGCTCATGATTTCATATCTGAAAATGGTCTGCAATACACAAATAGGAAATACAAGATAATCTGTGTGAACTGCAACATTTAATGTGCTATCTCCAGTCATTTGCATGCCATGAGGTATGCAGAAGTTCTGGAGAAATCAGTTTGTGATATACACATTATGACTTCAAACCACATCTATTGCTTGTGTGTCACTTGTTATGTCTCCTGATATTTACCGTTAAGTCATACAAGTCACGTAATTTGCCTAAAACAAGAGAGACTCTGCAAGCAAATATTGGTAAACTGAGTAGTGCATCAAGAGTAATGTAAGCTCTGAATAAGTAAACCAGTGCTAATTTGATTAATAGTCACCACAGAAACACACATATTGAAGGGTATGTGCATGTGTATTTGACAGTGTGTATGCATGCATCATAACACACACACACACATACATGTGCGCCTGTGTAATACACATCTGTTACATACACATGCACGTGTGTGTGTGTCTCTCTCTGCATAATAAACACACATACAATAGACAGAGACAGATACACATACAAAGAAAAAAAGAGATATGGCTTTTCACACTTTTGATAGTGAGTTTTCAAGCAAATGTACATTCACTGATTATAACTTTTTCCAATTAGTTTTATTCCATCACATACCCAAAAACAAATTTTGATTTTTTTTCATATTTCCTTTAAACTTCTGTAACTTGTTGGTGGTCTTCTAATGGATCATGCCTTCATCTTTTCAGAAGTCCATGCTTTGGTCAAAACTTATTTTCAAATGATTTGGGAGAACACAATAAGCCAGTTGGTGGCAAAAAAAGACAAGACAAATGAATTCTTCAGAAAACAGAATTTACTAAAAATAATGACTACATAGCTTTAACCCATAAGAACTGCTTTACAATTATACAATTACAATTAATGTCACCATTTATCCTTAGATGCTTCCATCATTTTCGGAAGGCTATAAAATGCATCTGTAATGCTCTTAAAAGCATTTCCTTATAATACCTGAACCAACCATCTTACCCCAATCATCAAATTGTGCTCCCCTGTTGCTGCACAGTATTTCATGAGGAAAACTTAGCCTCTCCCCAAACTACATTCATTTCTTTAAGGTACCTACATGTTATGCCTTATTTTCATTCTTTCAGTGTTTTAGGACATACATACTAAAAGCTCCTTTGGTGCCTTCTCAAATCTCGGCTAAGCCCCTTGTACCATTTTCACTGTCCTTCTACACATACCCTCTAATCTGCCACTGTCCATACACAGAAAGTGCAGCTGTGTACACTTACCATAAATGTAGATGTTCGAGTGTATTCACTGTTGCAGTCATCACATTTGGGATATCCCTGGCAGGGTAGCCCTTGGCCAGCCTGAATACCAGAGGCTTAGTATTTCCGCGTTGGTTGCTGTCGCTTCAGGACTGACATCAGTAGTATAAAGTAAGGCAGCAGATGCCATTACATCAGTTTTTTCTTGCCCTACAGGAGCCCCCAAGTAGGAGCCAGGTTCTGGTGGAAAACCCCCACCAAAAGAAAGCAAATACCAACATGTTCCTTGTAAGGAAAGAGAAGAAAGGGGGATGGAGGGAGGGAAACAAGGACTGCAACATTGAATACACTCGAACATCTACATTTACGTTAAGTGTACACAACTGTACTATGTTCTTCGTGTTTCACTGTTGAAATCATCACATTTGGGTTGATTCCCAAAGCTGAGGAAATGGGTAGAGGAAGTCAAGGAAACTAGGGGCAGGCTAGGATGCCCTGCAAGACTGCAGAGGCAAACTGTGCCCTGGATTTGGAGAAGAGAGGCAGATGGTGATGTTTGGTAAAAGTCTGAACAGATATCCAGGTGGCAGCCTCCAGGATGTCCCTGGTGGGGACTCCTCTGAGGAAAGCTGCAGAGGTGGAGGCTGCTCTGGTGGAGTGAGTCCTGACCCCCTTGGGGGAGGCTTTAAATGTTGTTTATAACAGAAATGGATGTAGTGTGCTATCCATTTGGAAATGGTTTATTTGGAGATGGATTTACCTTCTGCCCTTGTAGCAAAGCTAACCAGCAATTGATCAGACTTTCTGAAGGATTTAGTCCTGTCTAAATAGAATCTGAGCATCTGTGCACATCTGGGGATTAGGAAAAAAAGGTGGGCAAATGAATGGATTGGTTGAGAGCCACACTGGACACCACCTTGGGCATGAAGGATAGGTTAGTTCTGAGGGATACCCTGTCAGCATGGAAGATGATGAAGGGTTCCACAGCCATGAACGCTTGCAGCTTGGAAACTCTTCTGGCTGAAGTGATGGCCAGAAGGAAAGTGGTCTTCCAGGAGAGAACTTTCAGCTCTGCAGAAGAAGCTGGTTCAAAAGGGAGCAGGGTGAGCTTTTCCAGCACAAAGTTAAGGTCCCAAGCTGGGGTTGGTGCTCTTCTGGGTGGCCTCAAGTTGCTAGCCCCTCTTCATAGGTGTTACTAGGCTAACAGCCCTGGAGCCTATATAAGCCTAGCCCAAGAAGATTCCCTGGCATCATGCTGCCCAAAGTTAGTTTCCAGTGCCCCTGTCAAGCAAAGCCACTGAAGTGATCCCCGGGATGAACTTCCGATTGCCCATCCACTCGTCAAGATTTCTCTTAAATAGGACCAGTGAAGTGCTCTGCTTGACGTGAATGGGAAGTTTCTTCCAGAGTATGGGATGTCTCTGGGTTAGGAACCTGTCCCTCCAGCATGTTCTGTTTATTGTGGTAATGAGGTTTAGGTCCCTGGAGCATGTGGCATGGAGGGATTGGGATTTCTTTAGGTGTAGCATACCTAGCAGCTCTGGGTCAGACATGGCTTTGTACAGTATAGTTGGAGTTTTTTTGAGTCTGTCCATATAGGGCATGAATTCCCCTTCCCTCTGGGTCATGAGGTTTGGAATCTGAGGAAGATGCCAAGGTGGCAGTGGGGACAGGCTGTGCAGCAAGGGGTACCAGTGCTGGCAAGGTAAGTCTGGAGCTATAAGAATTGTCCTTGGGTTTTCCTCCTTTATTTTGATCAGTACCCTGGAGATGAAAGGTAGTGGAGGAAAGGCATAGACTGAAAGATTGGCCCAGGGGAAGGACATGGCATCCACTTTTCAAGCCATGCAGTGATGCTCCCTGGTGCAGAATTTGCTGAGCTGATGGTTGGTGTGGGAGGCAAAGAGGTCGACCTTCAAGTTGCCCCATTTCTGAGTTATTAGGGTGAAGGTTCTTCTGTTGAGCTGCCACTCGTGTGGGTCCAGAAGATTTCTGCTTAATTGGTCTGACAGAGAGTTGAGAGAACCTGGTAGGAATTGTCCTAACAGGTGCAGCTGCATGGCAGAGGCTGTGTGCCAAAGTGTCATGTCCAACCTGCAGAGAGGATAGGAGCGAGTCCCTCTCTGTTTGTTGATATACCACATTATGGTGGTGTTGTCTGGTTTGATCAGAAGAGCCCCTGGGGAGAGAAGGGGCTTGAAATATATCAAGGTGTGCTGGACAGCCATCATCTTTTTTGGTTGATGTGCAGAGGGATTTGCTGCGGGCTCTATTGGTCCTGTATGCATCTGCCGTCCAGGTGTGCAATCCAAACATACTCTGATGTGTCTGTGGTGAGGGTCTGGTGGCGGGGTGCCGAGAAAGGCAGACCCTTGTTGTGGGAGCATGCTGTTGCCACCAAAGAAAATCTTTTCTGAGGCAAGACATTATAGGTATAAGATTCTCCAGGTCTTGAAATTGTTGACACCAAAGGCTTTTTAGGTGCCATTGAAGTTTCCTCATATGCAGTCTGACATATGGAATGAGTAGTATGCAAGATGCCATGAACCCCACAGCTTGCAGGATCTTCCTTGCAGATAACTGGGGTCTGGTGGCTAGTCGGGAGAAGTAGGCTGTTTTTCTGGTGTAAGGAATGCCATCTGGGATGCTATGTCTAGGCTTGCTCCCAGGAAGATAATCCTTTGAGTGGGCACCTGTTTGGGTTTCTTTTTGTTGATTATGTGTGCCCTAGGGAGGTTAGTAGGTTCTTTACAAAGGCCAGGTGCTTGAGCAGCTTTTCCTGGCTGTCTGCCTGAATAATGCAGTTGCCTAGGTATGGGTAAATCTGGATATTTCTTTGTCTGCAAAAGGCAATGGCCAGAGCCAGACATTTTGTGAAAACTCTGGGAGCAGTAGATAAGCCAAAGGGAAGCACAACAACTGAAAGTGTTGACATCCTGCCCTGAAACAGAGATATTTCCTGCATGATTCCCTGATAGGAATGTGGAGGTAGGCCTCTTTTAGATCTAGGGTGGTTAGCCAAGCATCCCTGGAGAGCATGGGTAGCAGCTGCTGGAGGGTGAGCATTTTGAATTGGATCACCAGGAAAGTGTTTAGAATGGATAGACTGAGAATGGGGCGGCAGATGCCCTCTTTTCTGGGTACCAGAAAAAGTCTGGACTAGAACGTTTGGCCTATCTGTTCTGTAAGAACATGCTCTACTGCCCTCATAGAAAGCAGGAAAAGGATTTGCTTTTGAGAATCTTCCCACTAGTTTGGAGGTAGATATGGGAACCCTTCTGAGGTTGGAAGGGTGTGGAAGGAAAATTTGTATCTCTGAGACATTACGTTGAGAACCCAGTGGTCATTTGTAATGGTGGCCCAGGTGCTTGCGTGAAAGGAGAGTTTTCTCCTAGGGGTAAGTGAAGGTGGGCAGAGGAAGGTGAATCATTGTGAGTTCATACCACAAGGAGGTGGCTTAGAAAGTACAGTTGTGTACACTTACCACAAATGTAGACATTTGAGTATATTCACTGTTGCAGTCATCACATTTGGGTTATTCCTGCCAGGGTACCCATTGGCTGGCCTGAATACCAGAGGCTTAATATTTCTGTGTCGTATAATGTCGCATCAGGACTGACGTCAGGTTGTCAGCAGTATAAAGTATGGCAGCCGACACCATTACATCACTTCTTCTTGCCCTGTCAAGAACCCCCAACTGGAAGCCAGGATATGGTTGAAGTAACCCACCAGTAGAAAGTAATACCAAAAAATTCCTTGTAAAGAGAGAGAGAGAGAGAAGAAGAGGGGGATGGAGGGAGGGAAACCAGGATTGCAACAGTGAATACACTCAAACATCTACATTTATGGTAAGTGTGCACAACTGTACCATGTTCTTCGTGTTTCACTGCTGCAGTCATCACATTTGGGTTGATTCCCAAAGTTGAGGAAAAGTGTGGAGGCAGTCAGTGAGACTAGGGGTTAGCTAAAATGCCCTGCAAGACTGCAGTGGCAAAGCCTGCCCTGGATTTGGAGAAGATTGGCAGGTTGTAATGCTTGGTGAAAGTGTGAAAGGTTTATAACGTGGCAGCCTCCAGGATGTCCCTGGTGGGGCTCCTCTGAGGAAAGTTGCAAAGGTGGAGGCTGCTCTGGTAGAGTGAGGCCTGACCCCCTTAGGGGGAGGTTTCCCGTCTTGCTTGTAACAGAAATAGATGCAGTGTGCTATCCATTTGGAAATGGTTTGTTTGGAGATGGATTTGCCTTCTGCTCCTGTAGCAAAGCTAACCAGCAATTGATCAAAGCTAACCAGCAATTGATCAGACTTTCTGAAGGATTTATTCCTATCTAGACAAAATCTGAGCTGTCTGTGCACATCTAGAGAGTGCAGGATCCTTTCCCCCTTATTCTGGGAATTATGAAAAAAGGTGGCTTTAAATGCTGTTTGTAGCAGAAATGGATGTAGTGTGCTATCCATTTGGAAACGGTTTATTTGGAGATGGATTTACCTTCTGCCCCTGTAGCAAAGCTAACCAGCAATTGATCAGACTTTCTGAAGGATTTAGTCCTGTCTAAATAGAATCTGAGCATCTGTGCACATCTGGGGATTAGGAAAAAAGGTGGGCAAATGAATAGATTGGTTGAGAGCCACACTGGACACCACCTTGGGCATGAAGGATTGGTTAGTTCTGAGGGATACTCTGTCATCATGGAAAATGATGAAGGGTTCCACAGCCATGAGCACTTGTAGCTCGGAGACTCTTCTGGCTGAAGTGATCGCCAGAAGGAAAGCTGTCTTCCAGGACAGAAATTTTAGCTCTGTAGAAGAAAATGGTTTGAAAGGGAGCAGGGTGAGCTTTTCCAACACAAAGTTAAGATCCCAAGCTGGGGTTGGTGCTCTTCTGGGTGGCCTCAAGTTGCTAGCCCCTCTTCATAGGTTCATAGGTGTGTACTAAACTAATGGCCCTGAAGCCTATATAAGCCTAGCCCAAGAAGATTCCCTGGCATCATGACGCCCAAAGTTAGTTTCCAGTGCACCTGTCAAGCAAGGCCACTGAACTGATCCCTGGGATGAACTTCCTATTGCCCATCCACTCAAGATTTCTCTTAAAGAGGGCCAGTGAAGTGCTCTGCTTGACATGAATAGGAAGTTTGTTCCCAGAGTATGGGAAGTCTCTGGGTTAGGAACCTGTTCCTCCAGCATGTTCTGTTTATTGTGGTAATGAGGTTTGGGTCCCTGGAGTGTGTGGCACGGAGGGATTGGGATTTCTTTAGGTGTAGCATATCTAGCTGCTGTGGGTCAGATATGGCTTTGTAGGTTAAGCAGAGATCGCCTCTAAGAAGGCGATAAGAAACAGAGTATAGCTGGAGTTTTTTGAGTATGTCCATATAGGGCACGTGTCTAAGGCCTAAGAACCTCTTAGTGAGGTTTTTTTGTGTCCTTTCCAGTTGCTGTAGGTGTCTAGTGAGGTACATACCAAATAAGGCGTTGTATTCTATAATAGTTCTAATGAGGGACGAGTAGAGAGGGATTACGACCTCTTTCATCCTGGATGAGAAACCTTTTGTAATGAGATGTGCCACACAGAGAAACTTTCTGACTACAATGGCAATGTGGTTATCAAAGGAGAGGTTGCTGTCAACCTGTGTCCCCAGGTCTCTTATTAGGAACTCAAAACAAAACAGGAGCAGCAAAACAAACTAAATAAATAAAAATGCTGGCAGGCAGAGTTTCACACGCACAAATCACTCAGGTGATGATAAACCAAAGGTGTATTTAATTATAAAAATCCACAAGAAAAACAAATAAAATGTTAGCGCTTTCGTTAAACAAGTGTTAACTTCATCAGACACCATTAAAATGTAAGACAGCCATTTATATACATATAAAAAAAACTCTGATTGGGTAAGCAAAGAGAGGCAGCTAGCTAAGCAACGCTGAGACAGAACACTAATTAACCCCTTGATGACTGTGTTACAGTTGAAACTGTTGCATCTTAAGTACAACTAAAACTTGTAATTAAAAGATAAATTGTTAGTCTCATACTTGTGTCATGAATGGTTCTAAATAGGATAAAACTAAAACCAAAGTTATTTTTAAACTTACCCAAGCAGAGTGTTTTTTATATGTATACAAATGGCTATCTTACATTTTAATGGTGTCTGATGAAGTTTACACTTGTTTAAAGAAGCGCTCACATTTTATTTGTTTTTCTTGTGGATTTTTATCATTAAATACACCTTTGGTTTATCATCACCGGAGTGATTTGTGCCTGTAAAACTGCCTGCCAGCATTTTTATTTATTTCGTTTGTTTTGCTGCTTCTGTTTTTTTGAGTTTGTTCATGGCTTCTGGCAGCATGGAGTTATCTGGCACACCAACAGCTAACAAAGAGCAGGAAGGAAACAACTCGGAGACTGGACAGCTTACTGCTCTTATTCTACAACTAACCCAGAGGATGGATCGGATGTATGAACATGTGGGACTGAATAGTACCACTTCTGCTCTTGCACACTCGAATCAGCATGGGGAGGCAAGCAAGCATGCTACTAACTTTCACAATACACCTTTATGCCTCATTTCCGATTCACAGCAAAGTGAATTGAGGCAGGAAGGCACAACGCATCTGCGCATGGCAGAAATTAGTTTTTCTGACAACAGGAACTCTCAGAATGCGTCAGGAAGAAACGGACTAACAAACTCTTAACAAGGACATTCCTCAGTTGGAGTAGTGGTTGCGGAATGGGGTTTCATTTAACAGAAGCATCAAACACAACAGCCCTTCCTTGGAAGGTAAGCTGACAGATTTTGATGTTAAATTATCATGATGCAAGAAGTTCCAACTGGAAAACGCCTACCTAAGGGAATGTCCTAGACTAAAAGTGGTTCCCAAAGGTTTAAGGGTCTGGCGCTTTCCTACTGGTTTACAGCATGACTCTGTTTTGTATGCTGAATTAGTTAACTTATTGATAAATGTGGGCTCGACCTTTTAGAGCTTTTAATTAAACATAACAGTGAACTGGAACTGTTATTCAAAGACCTTGCAATTCTAGACTCTGCCATCCGTGAGGATCATGAGTATAGCAACATGAAATTTGAACAGCACATAACAAAACTGAAAGCTGGTAAACTGAACAAGCTGGACAGGGATGCTCAGGACTATGCTAATGGTATGGCCTACCCTAAACCTCCTGGTTCATACAAAAAATTTAAAGCCCCACGAGGGGAAAGTAAAGTACAGTTGTGTACCTACCATAAATGTAGATGTTCGAGTGTATTCATTGTTGCAGTCATTACACTTGGGTTATCCTGCTGGCAGGCTACCCGCAGTCAGCCTGAATTCCAAAGTCTTGGTCCGGCATCGGTTGCTGTCGCCTCTTCCCTGACGTCAGTGCGCCAGGGGTATAAAAGATGCAGCAGACGCCATTTTCTTCAGTTTTTCTTGTCCCAGATGTCAGGTGCCCACAAACTGGTAGGCTAAAAATTTTGCCAATAAGTATGCATGCAATAACAAACATTTCCTTCATCTAAAAGCAAATACACCACATAGGTTGTATAGGATAGGAAAGTACAGATACGTCCCAGCAAAGAGAAAGGGGGATGGTGGGTGGGTAACCGGGACTGCAACAGTGAATACACTCGAACATCTACATTTATGGTAGGTACACAACTGTACTATGTGTTTCACTGTTGCAGTCATTACACTTGGGTTGAATACCAAAGCTGAGGTAGGGTGGCTGGGTCTAAATAGGATTAGGAGAGGCTATAAGGCCCTGCAAAACTGCAGTGGCAAAGCTTGCTCTGGATTTAGAGTAGAGAGGTAAATGGTAGTGCTTGGTGAAAGTGTGCACTGAACTCCAAGTTGAAGCCTCTAAAATGTCTTTGGTTGGTACCCCTCTGAGGTAGGCTGCTGAAGTGGCTGCTGCTCTGGTAGAATGTGGCCTAATGCCCTTAGGAATTGATTTGCCATGTTGTGAATAACAGTCTCGAATGCAGTGGCCTATCCATTTCGAAATAGTCTGCTTTGAGATAGGCTTTCCTTGTGATCCTGCAGCATATGCCACTAAAAGTTGCTCAGTCTTTCTGAAAGCTTTAGTTCTGTCCATGTAGAAGCATAGCTGTCTGTGTATGTCCAAAGAATGCAGGAGTCTCTCTCCCTTATTCTGTGGGTTTGGATAAAAAGTAGGCAAATTAATGGTTTGGTTAAGGGCCACACTGGACACTACCCTTAGGCATAAATGTCGGGTTAGTAATCAGAAAAACCCTGTCTGGATGGAAAATGATAAAAGGTTCCACAGCCATGAGAGCCTGTAACTCTGAGACTCATCTTGCAGAGGTTATTGCTAGAAGCAGAGCTGTTTTCCAAGATAAGAACTTTATTTCTGCTGTATTGGCTGGCTCAAAAGGTGGCAGTGTGAGTTTTTCCAAGACATAATTGAGGTCCCATACAGGTATTGGTGCTCTCCTTGGAGGTCTTGTGTTTTTGGCCCCTCTGAGGTACTGCCTTAGCAACGGATGAGAAAAAATAGGTGGTTCCGTATTGTAATGAGCTGAAATGGCAGAGGAATGGATTTTAATTGATGAGAAGGATAGGCCTTTGTCCAGCATCTCAGTTAGGTATTGTAAAATCTGAGGAATATTTGGTACAAGTGTGTCAATTCCTTGTGTCTGGTTCCAAGCACAGAATCTCTTCCATTTTGCTGCATAAGATTTTCTGGTACTTGGCCTCCTGGCCTCCAAAATAATATCCATCACTGCTTTAGAGAGAGGTGAGTTCTGAATGGCTACATTATTCGCCATGCTGCCAGACTTAGGGTCCTGAGTTGGCTGTGCAGGATCTGACTGTTTCATTGGGTCAGTAAGTGAGGAATTAGAGGCAATGTCCAGGCTGGGCCTTGAGACAAGCTCTTTAGGATTGGGTACCAGTGCTGGCGGGGCCAGTCTGGGGCAATCAGAATAATTTTTGTCTTCTCTTGTCTGACCTTTAGGAGTACCTTGGGAAGGAGAGGCAGAGGAGGAAAGGCATGTACTGTTAAGGTTTTCCAGCTGAATGATAGAGCATCCACTTTCCATGCTTGCTTGTGATAAGTCCTTGTGCAGAATCTCTGTAGTTGGCAGTTGTGAGGGGAGGCAAAAAGATCTATGTCTGGGCATCCCCATTTCTTTGTTATCGTGCTGAAGACTTGTGGATCCAATTACCACTCGTGGGGATCCGTAATGTTTCTGCTTAGTTCGTCTGCCAGAGTATTTTTCTTTCCTGGCAGGAATTGTGCTTGCAAATGTACTTGATAAGTCAATGCTGTGTCCCACAAAGTCATGGCTTGTCTGCAGAGGGGGTAGGAATGTGTGCCTCCCTGTTTGTTTATGTACCACATGGCTGTAGTATTGTCCGTCCATATCAGTAGTTGTCCAGGATGAAGAAGGTCCTTGAAAGCTGTCAGGGCATTCTGAACAGCTAGCATCTCTTTTTGATTGATATGAAGATGCATTTGGCTTGACGGCCAAGTGCTCTGAATAAATTTTCCTGCCATGTGGGCCTCCCAGGCATAATCTGAAGCATCTGTTGTTACTGACTGCCTGGCTGTGAGTAGGTTGAATGGCTGTCCCTTTTTGATGTGACAGGACTGTGCCCACCATTGAAACTCCTGTTGAAGGCAAGGAATGAGGGTAATCAATGTTTCCAGGCTGTGGCAATGTTGAGTCCAAACACTTTTTAGGTACCATTGTAGTTTCCTCATATGCAGTCTGGCATATGGAATTAGCAGAATGCAGGATGCCATGAAGCCCAAAGCCTGCAGAATTTTTCTTGCAGATAACTGGGTCTTTGTTGCCAACATTGTGAAGTAAGAAGTCAGTTGCCTTTGTTTGTCTGGTGTGAGATAAGCCATCTGGGCAGTTGTATTTAAGCTTGCTCCCAGGAATATTATCTCTTGAGAGGGTACTAATTTTGATTTCTTTTCGTTTACTGTGTACCCTAGGCAAATCAATAACCTTTTTACAAACGCCAGGTGCTGTAGTAGAATGTCCTTGTTCTCTGCTTGAATAAGGCAATTGTCTAAGTAAGGATATATTTGAATTCCTCTTTGTCTGCAATATGCAATTACTGGTGCCAGGCATTTTGCGAAGACCCTGGGCGCAGTAGATAAGCCAAAGGGCAGTGCAGAGAATTGGTAGTGCATTGAGCCAGCTATGAATCTGAGGTATCTTCTGCAAGATTGTCTGATTGGTAAATGCAGGTATGCCTCTTTTAGGTCCAAAGTTACAAGCCAAGCTTTCTTGCCCAGCATGGGCAGAAGCTGCTGCAAAGTTAACATTTTGAATTTTGGAATGTCCAGAAATGTATTTAGAATAGACAGGTCCAGTACTGGTCTCCAGGCTTTGTCCTTTCGGGGTACCAAGAAAAGTCTTGAGTAAAATCCTTGTCCCTGCTCTTGCTGTGGTACTCGCTGAATGGCCCTCATGTCCAAGAGGGATGAAATTTGTTTTTGTGCCTCTGCCCATTGATTATGTGGCAGGTCTGGCATACCTTTTGCCCTTGGCAGGGTGTGAAGGTGGAACCTGTAGCCCTGGGACACTATATTCAAGACCCATTTGTCCTGGGTGATCATGTGCCAGTTTTGAGAAAAAAGTGCTAGTTTTCCCTCTAAGGGGGCTGCCAAAAGATAAGTGTTTGGTGCTGGCAGAGGGAAGTCATTGGGGCTGTTTCCTGTATGGCTGTGATTTGTCTTCTCCGCTTTTGGAGGTAGAAGCGCCCCACTGTTTAGGCCTGTATGAGCCCTGGGGCTGGGATCTGCCTCTCTGTGGTCTGTCCGACACTGGAAAGGACCAATTCTTTGTAGGCCAGTTCCTGCTAAATCTGGGTGGCTGTACCTGTAAGAATTCCTTTACTGTTTGCATAGATTTCGCTTTCTCCTCCATTTTCTTCAACACCTCCTCTGCTTTAACACCAAATAAAGTATCATGCTGTAATGGAGCATCTAGTAATTTTGCCTTAACATGATCAGGTAGAATCTGTTCCTTTAACCAAGCATGTCTCCTAATGACAGAACCTGTAACAGCGGCCCTGCAGGAGTCCTCTAGAGAATCAAAACCACATTGCAATGTATGCTTTCCCACTTGTTCAGTTGCATGCAATAAATCCTGCATTTCCTTATTTTCTGCACAATCAGAATTTGCCAACATTTTTGTTTTAGCAGTGACATTAAGTATTGCTGATATTTAAGCATATGAAATTGACAATTTAAAGCCCTCACAGCCAAAGTAGCAGAAGTGTAAACTTTTTTCCCCCATCTGTCTAGTGCCCAAGAATCCCTGTCAGAGGGGATAGGGTTTTTTGCAGTAGAAGCCTTGACCCCCTTTGGGACCCTGAGAAATAGTTTCTGGATCAGCAGCAGGGTTTTTATAAAGAAATTTATGTGAGTCTGGAACCCTGTAGTATCGGTCTGGTTTTACAAGGGCAGGGGGTAAAGAGTCAGGAGAAAGGGCGGACTCTGAAAATACATCTACAATGTCTAACACGGGGAATAGCAAGTGGCCTTTGCTGAGGTAGTAAAAGAAAATCTCTAAGCCTTTTCTTTGATTTTGAGTAGTCTTGGGTCTCCCAGTGGAAGTGCTCCCGCATGGTATGCAGGATTTCCCCAAAAGAAAAATCCTCAGGAGGAGAGGCTGAAGGAATAGATTCTTCAGCATCAGAATCCTCATAGGGAGGAAGAGAGTATTCCTGCTCAGCAGAAGAGTCAGAGGAAATGGAAACCTGATCTGAAGATTCATATTCGGTCTCTTGCCTAGGCCTCTTATCAGGAGGGGGATGGGAACCCCTAATCAAGGTAATTAGGTCTTTGGCCATTTTGAGCATCTGTTTTTTAGGCATGGAAGTCTGTCCAGGAGAATGCTGTACTTGTTTCTTTGTCTTTAGAGCTGCTTTAGTCTTTGCTTTGGAAGCTGAGGTAGGCTTTACAAATAACTGTGTAGGTCTGAAAACACTCTCAGAAGCCGATGCCTGCTCAGTGCCTCCAAACCCATCTGAGGGAATAGTTTCCGAGTGTCCAATACCTTGAGTATCCAGAGGCGTAGCTGCTTCCACGTGGGAATTGGAAGTGGCCTGTGGCTCTGAGGTAACGGGCGTCAGGGGCTGCAAAAGCATCTCACTGAGAACCGGCGAACTGGTGACTGGCCTAGCAGAAGCTTCGTCGTCGGTTTTGGACCTCGGATGCCTGTCCTTTTCCTTGCGCTTTTTATAAACTCCAGTCGTCGGCTGTTCCGATGGCATTATATAATTGAATCTTTGGCCAAAGTAATGAAAGGCAAAATCGTACTGACGCTTAATAGTGCGTTGGTTAAATCTAGCGCAAAACCGTCAGCTAGCAACGTTGTGATCAGGGCCTAGGCAAGAAATACAGTAAGAATGAAAATCCTTATGAGGTATTTGCTTCACACAAGAAATACAATTGTTAACTTTTTCTGACATCGGTCTGGAGCAAGAAAAAAGTTTCCCCAAAGGGGTACTTAGCTTTAATGAAGACTTCGGATCTGAAATTTGATTTTGAAAATCTCAGGAGTCGGCCGACCGGCACTTGCGAACTGCTTTTGCTTCGGGCACCGCGCGACAAGAAAGACTGAAGAAAATGGCTTCGGCTGCATCTTTTATACCTCTAGCGCACTGACGTCAGGAAAAAGGTGACAGCAACCGACACCGGACCAAGACTTTGGAATTCAGGCCGACTGCGGGTAGCCTGCCAGCAGGATAACACAAGTGTAATGACTGCAACAGTGAAACACGATGATCATCAAGCAATTATAACACCCTCCTGTAGTAACTGGCAATGATGAATGTAGGTTTGAAGAGACTGACTATGTGATTTTAAACTATGATGCTGAATTCCCAGAACTCAGAAGTGAAAGAATTAGGGAACAAAAGCCATTACAACAATAGGCAGCAACCACAGGGCAGCTACCAACCACAGGTTTTTCAGGGGGCCAGGCCAAAGAACAAGAACTGGAGAGCTTAGCATCTCCACTAGTGCCTTCTGGTCACCATGTTAATGCTAACGACTCCTTCATTAATGTAAGCACCCCAAAACCAGTGGACTCTGTTCAAAAAGCAGGTACCTATACAATGGTTTTTAACCACCAAAAAGACTTTTCAGTACACAATTATTCTAATTTATGTATAAATAAAACTACAGCTGACATTGTCTAAGTAATGTCTTTTGTACCTGGTAATAGATTTAATGTTGCAGACACTATGTTAGATCTGAAACTTTATTTAAGAAAGTTGAATTTGACCTTACTACACGGTACTACCTCTCAAACTAATGCCAGTGAAGGCAGCATTTTTAAGATCAGTTCTACCTACAACCCCCCCCTTTGCACCCGAAACTAGCAATGTATGAAGAAGTTTGTGAACTAGATCTGTATAACTTAAATAAGAACAAATACAGGCCAGCTCAAACACTTCACAACATGAACCAAAGTGAACATGATTGCTTATTGGAACTGCAAGAACATGACGTTAGGGTTATGAAACCTGACAAAGGAGGAGGGGTTGTAAATCATGGACTCTTCCACATACAGTGACAAAATGTTGGCTAGGTTAGACACAGGAAATTACACGGAAGTGTCCCTTAATGTATTAAATGCAGCATATAGGAAAATCTACAGCCAACTCACTGACATATTTCTAGAAAGAAGAATCGACCTTTCCTTGCATAACTATCTTAACATCATTAGCCCAAGGATACCAGTGTTCTTTGGTATTCCCAAGATCCAAAAGAACCTATCAGATCCACCTATGAGGCCCTTAGTGGATGGAAGACACTCCATTACCACTGCTTGCGCCCAATTTTTAGACCATGAGCTGAAGAAAATATTGCATAATGAAAGCCAAATTTGTAAAGACACCTGGGCTTTTTAGAACAAGTGAACAAAACCAGGTATAACGCAAGTGACATCATGGTCACTATAGATGTAAAAGACCTGTATACGGTCATCCCACAAGGAATTGGTTTCAAGTGGGTGGGTGACCTACTGTTGTTATACAAAGTTAACCAGGAGAAAATTAATCTAATTTTGGAATTATCAGAAATTGTTTTAAGAAACAACTATTTCACCTTTAATGGCAGCTACTTTTTGCAGACCATAGGAGTGGCAATGGGTTCAGCTTGTGGTGGGGCATTCGCGAATATGGTAATGGCATACTGGGAAAGAAATTATGTATTTCAGTCTCAGTACTATTCTAAGGTCAAACTGTATTATAGATACCAAGATGATATCAGCTTGATTTGGAATGCATCACTGGTTGTTTTGGAAGAGTTTTTGAGATACCTTAACACCACCACTACATTCCTGCAGTTCACTTGGGTGATTAACCTGGATTATATGAATTACCTTGATGTCCACTTATACAAAGACACACATAATGAAAAGTATGCTACTAGGATCCACAGGAAAGAGACCTACTCAAACTCGTTCCTGCATTACACTAGCTCCCACCCCAAGCATCAAAAGAGGTCAGTAGTTAAAGGGCAATTAGTTCGAGCAGCCCATATGATATCCAGAGAAGAAAATTTTTTCACTGAATGCAACAATGCAAAAACTATGTTCTTGAGGAGGGAGTACCCAGCAGACTTGCTTAATGAGCTTATGCAGGAAGTGATAGTTAAAAGAAGAGTTGGGCATTTTAAGCCCATAGCTGGGGAAAACACACTAGACAATAACCCCTCTGAAGTTGAAGAGGGGAGACCCGAGTTGGAAAAAAGTTCTTTTTGTAGATCTATGGTGCTTACACTCAACTCTTGACTCATACCACTTGATGTCCATTTTTTATAAGAACTGGGACACTTTTTATGGATGACTTGTACATCAGGACACAAATAGGAGAAAGACCTATAGTTACATACAGAAGGGGCTCAAACTTAAAAAGACCTTCTTAGGAAAGGTTCTAACTACACTAGAACAGGACGTGTAGGGATGTACAAATGTGAGTCTTGTAACTGGTGCCACAAGGTGAAATCAGGCAGCAAATTTACAGTGAATGGTATAGACCATTATGCAAAAGGTAAATATAACTGTCACTCCAAGGCAGTGGTCTCACTCCAAGGCAGTGGTCTACATGGCTACATGTGACCAATGCCTAACATTTTATGTAGGCAAAACAGAAAGGAAATTTAAAGCCAGAATTTATGAACACAACTATGCCATAAGAAAGAATAATATTAATAATGCTTTAGCGAGGCATATTCAGGACAATACTGGCCACAATTTCACATTTAAGGCAATAGACCATGTAGACATGAGTGACAAAAAGCCTTGGGGACTTCAGTAAGAGTTAAAGGAGTTAAGGTGGCAAACCTTACTACAGGCAGACAGATGGCCAGGGATAAATGACAGGGCATCCATCTCTTCTGTATTGAAATTAAAAGCCCTAGAAAGGAACAAAATATCTCAAAACATTTGTTAAGCACAAGCACTTTTCTATGTATTTGGCTTTGGTAAACATTTTAGCATTATGTGAATATTTAGCATGAGTTTTTAAAAATGACTCTGGTTTCATTGTTATCCTATTTAGAACCATTCATGACACAAGTATGAGACTAACAATTTATCTTTTAATTACAAGTTTTAGTTGTACTTAAGATGCAACAGTTTCAACTGTAACCCAGTCATCAAGGGGTTAATTAATGTTCTGTCTCAGTGTTGCATAGCTAGCTGCCTCTCTTTGCTTACCCAATCAGAGTGTTTTTATATGTATATAAATGGCTGTCTTACATTTTAATGGTGTCTGATGAAGTTAACACTTGTTTAACGAAAGCACTCACATTTTGTTTTTCTTGTCGATTTTTATTAAATACACCTTTGGTTTACCATCACCCGAGTGATTTGTGCCTGTGAAACTCTTATTAGGAACTGTTTGATCAAAGGGGGTGAGAAAAGGGGCTGCTCAGTGGGGAAATGGCAGTGGGGACACGCTGCGCAGCAAGGGGTACTGGTGCTGGCGAGGCCAATCTGGAGCTATAAGAATTGTCCTTGGTTTTTCCTCCTTTATTTTGAGCAGTACTCTGGGGGTGAAAGGTAGTGGAGGAAAGGCAGAGACTAAAAGACTGACCCAGGGGAGGGACAGTGCATCCACTTTCCAAGCCATGCAGTGATGACTCCCTGGTGCAGAATTTGCTGAGCTGATGGTTGGTGTGGGAGGCAAAGATGTTGACTTTCGGGGTGCCCCATTTCTGAGTTATTAGGGTGAAGGTTCTTCTGTTGAGCTGCCACTTGTGTGGGTCCAGAAGATTTCTGCTTAATTGGTCTGACAGAGAGTTGAGAGAACCTGGTAGGAATTGTGCTAACAGGTGCAGTTGCATGGCTGAAGCTGTGTGCCAAAGGGTCATGGCTAGCCTGCATAGATGGTAGGTGTGAGTCCCTTCCTGCTTGTTGATATACCACATCACAGTGGTGTTGTCTGTTTTGATCAGTAGAGCCCCTGGGCAGAGAAGGGGCTTGAAAGCTATCAAGGTGTGCTGGACAGCCATCATCTCTTTTTGGTTGATGTGCAGAGGGATTTGCTGCGGGCTCCATTGGCCCTGTATGCACCTGCTATCCAGGTGTGCACCGCAAGCATAGTCTGATGAGTCTGTGGTGAGGGTCTGGGTGGAAGGGGGTGGTGGGAAAAGTAGACCCTTGTTGCGGAAGCATGCTGTTGCCCACCAAAGAAAATCTTTTCTGATGCAAGGAATTATTGGTATAAGAATCTCCAGGTCTTGACAGTGTTGACACAAAAAGCTTTTTAGGTGCCACTGAAGTTTCCTCAAATGCAGTCTGGCATATGGAATGAGTAGTATGCAAGATGCCATGAACCCCAGACCTTGCAGGATCTTCCTTGCAGATAACTGGGATTTGGTGGCTAGTCGAGTGAAGTACGATGTCAGGAAAATTTGTTTTTCTGATGTAAAGAATGCCATCTGGGATGCTATGTCCAGGCTAGCTCCCAGGAAGATAATACTTTGAGTGGGCACCTGTTTGTATTTCTTTTCATTGATTGTGTACCCTAGGAAGGTTAGAAGGTTCTTTACAAAGGCCAGGTGCTTGAGCAGCTTTTCCTGTCTGCCTAAATTAGGCAGTCGTCTAAGTATGGATAAATGTGGATATTTCTTTGCCTGCAAGAGACAGACATTTTGTGAAAACTCTGGGAGTAGTACATAAGCCAAAGGGAAGCACAAAGAACTGAAAGTGCGGAGATCTTGCCCTGAAAAGGAGATATTTCCTGCATGATTCCCTGACAGGAATGTGGAGGTAGGCCTCTTAGGTCTAGGGTGGCTAGTCAAGCATTCTTGGAGAGCATAGGTAGCAGTTGCTAGAGAGTGAGCATTTTAAATTTTGGTATCACCAGGAAGATGTTTAGAATGGATAGATTGAGGATGGGGAGCCAGGTGCCCTCGTTTCTGGGTACCAGGAAAAGTCTGTAGTAGAAACCTTGGCCTATCTGTTCTGCAGGAACGTGCTCTATTGCCCTCATAGATAGCAGGGAAAGTACTTGCTTTTTTGCCTCTGCCCACTGGTTTGGAGGAAGGTCTGGGAACCCTTTTGAGGTTGGGGGAGTGTGGAAAGAAAATCTGTATCCCTGTCAAACTATGTTGAGGACCCAGCGGTTGTTGGCAATGGCGGCCCGGTGCTTGCTTGGAAGGAGAGGTTTTCCTCTTAGGGGCAAGTGCAGGTGGGCAGAGGGAGGTGGTGGGGGAAAGTCATTGGAAGTTCTTACCATGAGGGGGTGGCTTTGCACTCCCTGATTTTGAAGGGGAGGAACTTCATTGCTTTGATGTCTGCATTCCCTGTGGCTGCTGTCGGGGGGCGGGGGGTCTGCTTCACCAGGGTCTGGGCTGAAATGACCTGGAGGGGGCAGGAAAGGACCAGTGCTTGGTGGGGCAATGCCTGCTGAACCTGGGTGGCTGGACCTATAGGAAATCCTTAACTGTCTGCATAGATTTAGCTTTTTCTTCCATCTTTTTAAAACCTCCTCTGCCTTGGTGCCAAATAAGTTGTCTTTGTGCAAGGGTGCCTCCAATAATTTAGATTTGACAGTCTGGCAACGGCTTTTCCTTAAGCCAAGCATGCCTTCTAAGGGCAGAAGATTCTAGGGCATCAAAACTACAGTGCAAGGTGTGTTTAGTTACTTGACTTGCATAATGCGTTAACTCTTGCAACTCTATTTTCTGCACAAGCAGGAAAGGAAGATCATTTTTGTTTGAGGAGTTCCATGGTATGTTGCTGAAATTTTAGCATATGGAAATGACGATTTAGTGCTCTGACAGCATGAGTAGCAGATGTGTATACTTTTTTGCCCAATCTGTCTAGTGCTCGGGAATCCCTATCTGAGGGGGTGGGATTCTTTGCAGAAGTTGCTTTAATGCCTTTAGGCCCTTTGAGAAATTACCTCAGGATCAGCAGTAGGATTTTTGAAAAGAAATTTGTGTGAGTCAGGGACTCTGTAATACCGGTCAGATTTTCTGGGAGCAGGAGGGAGGGTGTCAGGAGACCAACTAGATTCCATGAAAACATCATCCACAACATCCAGGACAGGGGAAATGGCCAGGGGGCCTGGGCTGTGGAAGATCTAAGAATTCTCTGAGTCTCTTTTTAGACCGAGGGTAGCCCTGACATTCTCACTGGAAATGCTACCTTAAGGCATGAAGGGTTTCCCCGCAGGAAAAGTCGTGGGGTGGAGAAGCAGAAAGAATGGATTCCTCTGCATCAGAATCCTCATAAGCAGAGAGGGGTTTGCATGTCTTCATATTCAGATGCATCAGAGTCATCAGACTCCTGCTCAGATACAACTACTGGGGACAGATCTCTTTTTCTTTTGGAAGGGGTAGCTTGGCTTCCCCTAATCAGCATGATAAGGTCTTCCGCCATGTTAAGCATTTGAGAATGAGGCAAGGAAGCAGGTGTCTGAGATTGGGTCGTCAGTTTCTCGGGTGTGGTTCATAATCTGGGCCTTAGAAACTATGTAGTTTTCGAAAGAACGGCGGATGCAAAAAAGTTGTCAGTTTGTGTTGAGAATCGGTAGTGTGAAGTACTTCCTCGGAAGCCGGTGCCTGCTCAGCAGCTCCACACCCATCCAAGGTAGAGACAACCGCAGGATCCTTAGTCAAAGAAGAGTTTTGCGGCATACTGGACTCCGAAAAGTTCTCAGTAGCGGCCTGCAAATCCACAGAAGCAGGCATCAGGGGATGCGAAAGCGCCTCACTGAGAACCAGAGAAATGCTGACAAGCTTAACAGAAGCATCTTCGGTTGGTTTGGACCTGTGCAGTCTGTCTTTGTCTTTATCCTTACGTTTTTTTTGGAAGATCTACTGTCGGATGGCTTAATGAAGCCATATAGGAATTCAAGGACTGTAAACAAAAATATCTAGCTACAATAAGGGCCCGACGACATATAGTTCTGGCGTTAAAGCACAAAAGCGACAGTAAGGGACATCGCAGTCTGGGCTTAAGAAAGTGACGCAGTAAGAATGCAAGTCTCTGTGTGGTATTTGCCTTCCACAGATGAGACAATTGTTAACTTTTTCTGACACTGGTTAGAGCAAGAAAAAAGGATCCACAACGGGGTACTTAGCTTTAGAAGATTTCAGCTTCAATTTAGAAGACTAAACTCGGGTAGCGGCCGACTGGTACTCATGCGAACTGCTTCTGCTTCAGGCTCTGATGTAATGGCGTCGGCTGCCTTACTTTATACTACTGATGACCTAACGTCAGTCCTGAAGCGACAGCAACCAATGCAGAAATACTAAGCCTCTGGTATTCGGGCTGGCAGTGGGCTACACTGGCAGGGATAACCCAAATGTGATGACTGCAACAGTGAAACATGAAGAAAATCTCCATGGTTTTGAAGTGGAGGTAGGCCACTAAGTAGGTCTCTGCATTCCCTGTGGCTGCTGTCTGGGGGGGGTCTGGTTCCCTAGGGCCTGGGCTGGACTAGCTTAGTGGGAGCAGGAAAGGACCAGTGCTTGGTGGGACAATGCCTGGGTGGCTGGACCTGTAAGAAATCGTTAACTGTCTGCATAGATTTTGCTTTTTCTTCCATAGTTTTTAAGACTTCTTCTGCCTTAGTGCCAAATAAGTTGGCTTTGTGCAAGGGGGCATCCAACAATTTAGATTTGATATGGTCTGGCAGGGGTTGTTACTTAAGCCATGCATGCCTTCTAATGACAGATCCAGTAACTGCTGCCCTGCAAGAAGCTTCTAGGGCGTCAACACCACAGTGCAAGGTGGGTTTAGTTACTTGACTTGCAGAATGCATTAACTCTTATAACTCTTTAGATTCTGCACAAGCAGGAAAGGAAGACATTTTTTGTTTGAGGAGTTCCAGGGTATGCTGCTGAAATTTTAGCATACGGAACTGACAATTTATTGCCCTGATAGCAGGAGTAGCTGAGGTGTATACTTTTTACCCCATCTGTCTAGTGCTCGGGCATCCCTATCTGAGGGGGTGGGATTATTGACAGAGGTTGCTTTAATCCCTATACGGCCACAGAACAGGATAGGGACAAATTGCTTGCATACAAAGCTTCATCACACCAGATATCTGATACTAGCAACATTCGGTTGGTCACCTCATCTGGCAATAATACAGGTACCTTTTGGGATATTATTCAAAACCACTGGGACATATTATTAGCAAATGACAAATTGGCGGAGGTTTTACCACCCAAATGTCTTTTTTCATATAGATGTGGTCAGACTATAAACTCCTTTTTGACCCTTTATAAACATACTACACCCCCGCAGACTGTACAGACCACTTTATTTGGTGATAAATTATTGGGCTGCTACCCATGTGGTCACTGCAGTTTTTGCACTCACATTTGTAAAACCAAGGAATTTACTAGTAAAAACAGTTCACACATTTTTGAGATTAGATATTTTGGGAATTGTAGCAGTGACTTGGTGGTGTATTTGGCTACATGATTTTGTTCCGCATTTTACGTGGGCCAAACCTCACGTCCTTTTACACATAGAATTAGCGAACAGTTAAGTGACATTAGGAACAAAAGAACAACTAATGCCTTATATAAGCATACACTCACCTATGCCACTGCTAAATTTAATTTTGTAATAAGAGATGAAATTCAGGGACACAGAGGTAATAAATCTGGATGGCATTCCATACTCAACAATAAAGAATTAAGTTGGATTGTTAGACTAGGGGCATTGTTTAAGCCTGGCCTTAATACATCCATTTAATGTTTCTAACCAATTTAGAATGTACCAATCAGCATGTAGTAGGATGTGCCTTTATTGTATATATATGTATTTTTAACTGAATGTTACCAATGCACTGAAGAAGGCTTTAGTATTTTTGCCAAAACCGGCATGCTACTATAGTTATAGCACATTGTCGTGATAACTGAATAAATAATTATTTTTCCTCATATGTTTGGTGCTGGACATTTTTTTCTGTTCTAACTGATGTAGTTTGGTCCGTGCACCGTGTCTCCCTGCATGCTTGGATGATTCCTTTGGTTGGCTTTCTTTTCGTGTTGGAGACTCCTTCAGATATGGGGATTTCTTTCATCAATACTTATACGCATCTAAGAGGTTTTTGTTTTTGGTGACACAGTTTATGCTAACTTTTGTGCCTCTGGTCTCCATACATCGTTTTTTGTGGGGAACACTTATGAGTTTTGGACATTTACATTTTTTTGGTTTGGTTTGTAACCACACGTTTGTGGTCTACTATATTGTTTTCAATAGTTGGTGGCAGCCATTTTCTATCAGTTTGTGAAGGAGGGAGTACACTAATGTATGCAAGTTAATTTACAGCCGATACAATACGCCACATTTTAGTGAGGCTTTTGGTTTACCAACATACCTTTGGGACTGTATTTCTTTACTGATGCAAAGGGAATCATTAGCTTGGCGTATATACGAACAACAGTGTTTTCTGCCAGTTGTTTTTGGAGCTTTATGGAAGTCATGCAATTATAAAGGTACTGTGGTTGTCTTTCGTTTATGACATTCATTTCTGGAAGTAATACGGTGTGTATGTTCTGATTTTGGACTACACACATTTTGGCCTAAGTGAGGTAACATTTTGCAGCGTGGTTTGGGCCATATATTTATTTACATTGTGTTCAATTTACAATGATTGGTACTATTATCAGCAAGGAGTAACAGTTTTTGGAACTGGTTTCAATTCATGGTTGGCAGTCGAGCCAATTACGACTCCTAAATTTTTCTAACTGTGGGACAGCTTCTAACGCAAACGATTACTTGCTATGGAACATTTTCCTCTGTTTTTGAATCCAAACAGTCAGTGTGCATAGTTTGTCGACTCTATTGATTGGATGCCTTTTGGACTATTAATCCATCTTGAGAGCGGGCTTGGTTGTTTTCATCTTGGTATTTGACCGTTTTATTCATTGAACATTTGTGTAATTCATGTTTATATTTCATTATTATTTTTTTATTATGCCATATAGAAGTTGATATGAATAATTTTTCACCCCTTGGACTTTGCTGAACATTTTGGGAGACATTATTTTTGAATGTTCTCCATCAAACCTTCTGTGTGTATTCCAATTTTGGGCTCTTATTATTATAATAAGCTAATTTTCCTTTTGGAGCAGTTATTATAATATGACTATTGATAAACTCATGTATATTATTACTATAAGTTACAGTTTATATATTGGTATATCATGACATTTACTGAAGTATGAGAGATATGCATATATATGTATGTTAGTCAAACACATTGTTCTGCTTAGTTTTTCATTTCAGGTGAATTACCTATTTATCCAGGGTATGATGATAACATAACCCAGGTCGATAGACAATGAACAAGTTGGATCTTACTTCAATATCAGGCTAATTGATTTCGGGCTTCAACATTTTTTTGTACCATTATACGATTGGAACAGTCAAGGTATATACGTGAGTATATAGTTTTCTAGGAGGCTGCTTAGCACTGATGCTCATTATTGGTCTGGTGGGTTATGTATATGCCCTGAGACATCACGTGTAATATTCAATATTACAATAGTGGCCACAATAAGCAAATGTGGATATATTCTTTGTGGCTGAATACAGATTCTATTATTTACATTGATTTATTATATGGCTATTGCCTTATAACTGATAGAGACATAGGTTGACTGGATTATGTACACATATTGGTGACTTTTTGGTTTTAGCCATATGGTACTCTAACATACTATATTGAGCCACATCATTTCCTTCAAGCTGTTGGCCCATATTTGTGCTGATTGAGAAGAATGTCAATCTGTTCATCATAAATTGGATGTTCAGGTGGTGTACTCGAGGACTATTATTGTTTTTACATCATCATTAAAGTGTTTATAATTTTTGGTGGTTTGTTTTGAATAGTTTATGAGTACGGTGCCTGGCAGTATCCTATCAATACTGTATCTCTTATTCTTGTTTTAGATTAATAGTTTCTTAATAGGTACAGAAAGTGTTCTAGCTCTATATATGTTTGACCTTTTATATATAGTTTTACTTTCTATATATAGTTCTACTTTTTATATACAGTTCCACTTTTATATACAGTTCTACTTATAGTAGATATTGGATATGCAGTTTACTCATATTCGAAAGTTGTTACCAATACCTTGTATTAGTATTATTGTTTATAATGCAAAGATGGATTTGAACACATTACTACAAGGTCGTTCGGCTGATAGGGATAATTTGACTGTATTGGGGATTCAACCAGAAGTGGATGTTAATGATAAGTTGCATCAGGATTCTCCTGAATCCATATGCAGTAGCAAATTCCAAACATTGACTAAGGGTATGAAAACATTGAAAACTAACATGTGGCATTTGAAACTGTTCAAAGCATACAAGAAGAAAGATACAACACCTAGGGGACTGCGGGTTCGCACTCTGCCCTTGGTAGGTCAGTTGGATGACCAATTATCTCAGGATTGGGCAACTGCCCAACACAAAGCATCCATGTTATTTGTTGATACATTGATCACATATTAAGAAAGAATCCTCAATTCTAATACAGTTGAGGTTACTAAAATTTGTGAGAAAGTTAAATTATATGAAGGCCAAGGCTTTTTCAACACCCAATTGCACACCTTAGCTAAGGAGCTATCAAATTTGGAGTCACAATTAGTTAAACGTAAAACACACAAGTTCCAAAGGGACATTGAGGATTACGCCCAAAGGTAGACCATTTGGTCAAAGCAAAAATGTTAGATTTCAAGCAGTCACGAACACATATAGTAATAAAAAGAAAAGACCAAGGTCCATTCTCAGAAATAGGACATCAAACACTATCTACTTGGGTGACGATTCATCCTCTGGGACTGATGATTTACCCTCGCTGGAGGAGCCTCCAGCTGCAAAAAGAAGGCCAAGTATTGGCCCTTTAGGCATAGAACCCACCGAGGGGGCAGGAAACATCGAAACAGTCACAAACATTCAACAACTGTTACACAGGATCATGACATAGGTAATGTTGAGAATGTACATAACATCTCCTCAATACAACTGACTGAGCGTCAAATAAAAATACTTAAAGGTTTGAATTTTGTCCCGTCCTTTTCTGTGGCTGATCATCATTTTGTGAATGATTTAGAATCTTTTTGTAGGAATCTTAATCTGAAAATATTTTTTCTGATGTTGGGCAATCTCAAGGATCTACTCAGTTTAGGTTTAAAGAATCCAAGTTTGCATCACCTATGGACAGACATGTTTCTATCTTTAGGGAATGCATTCTTAAAGATCTGCATTTCAATATGCAATCTCCAAAAAGTTAAATCTTGTAATCTAACCAAATCAGAAAGATTGGCACTTCAGGAACTCTGCAACAATAAAGAACTTGTCATTTTACCAGCTGACAAAGGGGGAGCTGTCGTAGCCATGGATTGGCATAAGTATGTAGCTGAAGCACACACCCAGCTGGGCAATAAAAAGTTTTATATGGTTATGCCTTTGGACCCAACGTCCAAATTCAAGAATGATATAGACATATTTCTGGATCTGGCAGTGGAAGAAGGTATTATTGATTCCAGAACTAGAAGGGAACTAATGGTGGACGAACCTAAATCTCAGTATTTGTATTTACTTCCCAAAATTTACAAGGATCCTATCAATCCACCAGGAAGACCCATTGTTTCGGGCCATGGTTCACTGACTGAACCTTTATCAGCTTTTCTTACCCAATATTTAAAACCTCTTCTTCCATTTATCAGATCCAGAATTAAAGATACAACGGAATTCATGAATATTATTAACAACACACAATTGGAACCTAGTTGAATGTTATGTATGCTGGACGTCACATCGCTCTATACCAATATCCCACATTGGGCTGGGGTGGAAGCGGTCCAGTTCTGGTAAGATAAAGTAACCCTATATAAACCGGGTTTCATCACCTTCATTGTATGCCTAGTGGAGCATGTCCTAACAAAAAATGTATTCTATTTCCATGAAAATTGCTGATGGGTATGGCTATGGGGGCTTCATTTGCCATTTATGCTGCTTTATTCATGGGCTACATAGAGGAACAACTAATTTATGATACCAATCAAAATCTACATATTGACAATATGGATATTTGGCGACGTTACCTTGATGATTGCTGGATGGTGTGGAGGGGGGATGCTAGCTATGCTGAAGAATTTGTCTCATATTTGAATGAGAACAAATGGAGCATACATTTCACATTGAACTACAATATTAATGAAATTACCTTTTTTGACGTACAAATTTTCCGTCTAGCTGATCACACACTACACACTCAAGTTTTTCGGAAATTTCCACAATTTAATAGTTTACTGCATGCCTCTAGTCATCACCCCCCCCACCCCACATCATCCGCAACATTCCCAAATCTCAGTTTTCAAGGATGAAATGTATTTGTTCTTCTGATTGGGCCTATAATCAGCAACAACAGGCTCTAACTCAGCATTTTCTGGAAAGGGGTTATAACAACCATCATATTCAAACAGCTAGCTTTTGGGCCACAGAACAGGATAGAGACAAAATGCTTACATACAAAGCTTCATCACACCAGGTATTTGATACTAGCAACATTTGGTTGGTCACCTCATTTGGCAACAATACAGGTATCTTTCGGGATATTATTCAAAACCACTGGGACATATTATTAGTACATGACAAATTGGCGGAGGTTTTACCATCCAAATGTCTTTTTTCATATAGACGTGGTTAGACTATAAACTCCTTTTTGACCCATTATAAACATACTACAACCCCGCAGACTGTACAGACCACTTTATGTGTTGATAAATTATTGGGCTGCTTTGTCGTTACTGCAGTTTTTGCAGCCACATTTGTAAAACCAAGGAATTTACTAGTAAAAAAGTTCACACATTTTTGAGATTGGATGTTTTGGTAATTGTAGCAGTGACTGGGTGTTGTGTATTTGGCTATATGTTTTTGTTCCGCATTTTAGGTGGGCCAAACCTCACATCCTTTTAACCACAGAATAAGCAAACATTTAAGTGATACAAACAACAATTTGTATTGAACAAAAGATCAACTAATGCCTTATATAAGCATACACTCACTCATGCCACTGCTAAATTTAATTTTGCAATAGATAAAATTCAGTGACACAGAGGTAATAAATCTGGAAGGCATTCTATACTCAACAATAAAAAATTAAGTTGGATTATTAGACTAGGGGCATTGTTTAAGCCTGGCCTTAATGAATCCATTTAATGTTTCTAACCAATTTAGAATGGACCAATCAGCATGTAGTAGGATGTGCCTTTATCGTATATATATATATATATATATATATATACACATATATATATATATATATATATATATATATATATATATACATATATATATATATATATATATATATATATATATATATATATATATATATATATATATATATATATATATATATATATATATATATATATACATATATATATATATATATATATATATATATATATATATATATATATATATGTATATATATATATATATATATATATATATATATATATATATATATATATATATATATATATATATATATATATATATATATATATACACATATATATATATATATATATATATATATATATATATATATATATATATATATATATATATGTATATACATATATGTGTATATATATATATATATATATATATATATATATATATGTATTTTAACTGAATGTTACCAATGCACTGAAGTAGGCTTGAGTATTTTTGCCGAAACCGGTATGCTATTATAGTTATTACACATTGTTGTGATAACTGAATAAATAATGATTTTTCCTCATATGTTTGTTTCTGGACATTTTTTCTGTTTGAATTTAATCCCTTTAGGCCCTTGGTCAGCAGTAGGATTTTTAAAAAGAAAAATTTGCATGAGTCAGGGATTCTATAGTACCTATCTGGTTTTCTGGGTGCAGGAGGGAGGGTGTCAGGAGTCAAGCTGGATTCCAAGAAAACATCCTCCACAACATCCAGGACAGGGGGGATGGCCAAGGGTCTGTACTATGGAAGATCTAAGAATACCCGGAGTCTCTTTTTAGACTGAAGGTAGTCTTGACTCTCCCATTGGAAATGCTCCTGTAAGGTATGAAATGTTTCCCCAAAGGAAAAATCCTCTGGAGGAGAGGCTGAAGGGACAGAATCCTCTGCATCAGAATCCTTATAAGTAGAGAGGAGTTGCATGTCTTCATATTCAGATGCATCAGAGTCATCTGACTCTTGTTCTGACAAAACTAGAGGGGACAGATCTCTTTTCCTTTTGGAGGGGGTAGCGTGGCTTCCCCTGATCAGCATTATAAGGTCTTCCACCATTTTAACCATTTGAGACTGAAGCAAGGAAGCAGGTGCCTGAGATTGGGCTGTCGGTTTCTTGGGTGTGGTTCGTACCCTGGGTCTAAGAAACTCAGTCGTTTTTGAAAGAACGGTAGTCATGAAAGAAGGCGTCAGTTTGTGCCGAGAATTGGTAGTGCAAAGGACTTCCTCGGAAGATGGTGCCGGCTCAGGGGCTCCATCCCCATCCAAGGTAGAGATGACCGCAGGATCCTTAGTCGAAGAGTTTGGCGGCATGCTGGACTCTGAAAGGGTCTCAGTAGCGGCATGCGAATCCACAGAAGCAAGCATCAGGGGCTGTGAAAGCTCCTCACTGAGGACCGAAGAAAGTACAGTTGTGTACATGTACCATAAATGTAGATGTTCGAGTGTATTCACTGTTGCAGTCATCATACTTGGGTTATCCTGCCAGGGGTAGTACTCAGTCGGCCCGAATATCAGAGGCTTAGTATTTCTGCGTCTGTTGCTGCCGCTCCATGACTGACATCAGGTCGTCAGTAGTATAAAATCAGGCACCCGATGCCATTACATCAGTTTTCCTTGCACCAACAGTCAGGAGCCCCCAAATAGGGAGCTAGGTTGTGGTGGAAGAACACCATCAGTAGAAAAGTAAATACCAAAAATTCCATGTAAGGAGAGAGGAAGTGAGAGACAAGGGGGATGGAGGGTGGGAAACCAGGACTGCAACAGTGAATACACTCGTACATCTACATTTATGGTAAGTGTACACAACTGTGCTATGTTCTTCATGTTTCACTGTTGCAGTCATCACATTTGGGTTGATTCCCAGAGCTAAAGAAAAGGGTGGAGTCAGTGAAGAAAACTGGGGGCTGGCTAGGATCCCCTGCAAGACTGTGGTGGCAAAGCCTGCCCTGGATTTGGAGACGATAGGTAGGTGGTAATGCTTGGTGAAGGTATGAACAGAAGTCCATGTTGTAGCCTCCAGCATGCCCCTTGGTGGGACCCCTCTGAGAAAAACTGCAGAGGTAAAAGGAAATTGCCCTGGTGGAATACGTCCTGACCTGTATGGCTGCAGTTTCCTGTGCTGTTTGTAGCAGAAATGGATGCAGTGTGCTATCCATTTGGATATAGTTTGTTTGGATATGGCCTTGCCCTCTGCCCCTGCTGCGAAGCTGACTAGCAATTGGTCAGTTTTTCTAAAAGATTTAGTCCTATCCAGATTGGATCTGAGCTGTCAGTGCACATCTAGAGTATGTAGAAACCTTTCCCCCTTGTTTTCTGGGTTAGGGAAAAAGGTAGGCAAATGAATGGATTGGTTGAGAGCCACACTGGACGCCACTTTAGGCATGAAAAAGAAGTTATGTCTTACCATACCGTTCCATCTGAGTTGTTGATCTTCTTCCAGTCATCACTGATGGGTTCGGTTCTGAGCCCTCGGAACCGAGTCGGCCTAATACCAAGCTCGCGTACACCAAAAACTCTCGAGCTAAGCTGCTACCCACAATGTCCTTCTCCCAGTTACCTCGGATCGAGTTTGCATGCAACACATAGAAGAAAACGGAAAACTGAGGCCATTTCTGCGCAGAAATCCTGAAACACCACAAGGATTCAGAAGATCCACCAAAAGTCTTTGGTGGGGGACAGTGGGAGGGTGTGATGACTGGAAGAAGATCAACAACTCAGACAGAACGTTATGGTAAGACAAAACTTCTTTATCTGAAGATGTTAATCTTCCTATTCATCACTGATGGGACAGAATCCCAAGCTATTTGGAGAACCTGGGTGGCCCTTATGGAAGAACTTTCCTGAGAACCACGGAGATGAAGGCCTCTCTTCCCCTGGAGACCAAATCCAATTTGTAATGTCTGATAGAAGTTTGGGGTTTAGCCCAAATGGCTGCTGCACAAATGTCATCCATGGAAGCCCTGGAGTGAAAGGCAACCGAAGTTGCGTTGGCCCTAGTTGAATGAGCTTTGATTTGAACAGGTTTAGATTCATTCGCAAGGGAGTATGAAAAGGTAATGCAATCTCTGAGCCATTTTGATAAAGTAACTTTTGACACAGCACATCCCATTCTTGGGCCAGGAAAGGAAATGAAAAGTTGGTCCGACTTACGGAAGGACTTAGTCCTGTTCAAGTAGAAATGTAATTGTCTATGTCCGTCCAATGAATGTAGGCAGTCTTCTCCCTTGTTGGAATAATTTGGGAAAAACACAGGGAGGGAGCTCAATGGACTGGTTAATAGAGAAGTCGGAAACCACTTTGGGGAGAAAGGATGGGTTATAGTATGAAGGGATACTCTGTCCTTATGGAAGATTAGATACGGGCTCTTGATGCATAAGGCTTGTAACTCAGATATCCATCTGGCTGATGCGAGTGCTATGAAAAACAAAAATTTCCATGACCGGAATTTTAGATCACATGTCACAGCAGGCTCAAAGGGGGGTAGAGAGAGAGAGAGAGACTGTAGAACCCGAGAGAGATTCCATGTCTCTACAGGTTGATGCTATACGGCTGTGCAGCAAACGAGATCTGAGGTAACTGGGAGAAGGGCATTGTGGGTAGCAGCTTAGCTAGAGAGTTGTTGGCATACACAAGCTTGGTATTAGGTCGACTTAGTTCAGAGGGCTCAGAACCAAACCCATCAGTGATGAATAGGAAGAAGATTTAACAACTTCAGATGGATGGGTTAGTCCTATGGAGACCTTGTTGGCATGGAAAATGATGAAGGGCTCTACAGCTATGGTGCTTGTAGCTCGGAAACTCTTCTAGCTGAAGTGATGGCCAGAAGCAAGGCCGTTTTCCGAGAGGAATTTTAACTTTGATAAAGCTTCAGGCTCAAAGGGAGGGTAGGATGAGCTTTTCCAACACAAAGTTAAGGTCCCAAGCTGGGGTAGGAGCTCTTCTGGGTGGCCTTAAGTTGTTAGCCTCTCTTAGGAACTGTTTGATGAGAGGGTGTGAAAAGAGAGGTTGCTCTGTACTGTAAAAAGTAGAGTTGGCAGATGCATGAATTTTAATAGAGGAGAAGGATAGACCCCTGTGTAGTAGGTCTACTAGGTAATCCAGGATTAGAGGTAGGGAGGGCTGTGCTGTTTCAGCTCCCTTAGCCTGGATCCAGGTGCAAAACGTTTTCCACTTGTCAGCATAGGATTTTCTAGTGCTGGGGCATCTGGCCACACGTATAACATCCAGGACTTGTTTGCTTAAGCTGGCAGCTTGAGGAGAGGTCAGGGAATAAGCCAGGCTGCCAGGTTCAGGGTCTGCAATTGTGGATGCATGAATTCTCCATTCTTCTGGGTCAGAAGTGTTGGGATCTGAGGTAGGTGCCATAGTGGCAGGGGTGACGGGCTGCACAGCAGTGGATACCAGTGCTGGCATGGCCAGTCTGGGGCAATCAAGACTGCCCTTGGTTTTTCCTCCCTTATTTTGAGCAGTACCCTTGAAATGAGTGGTAGAGGGGGAAATGCATAGATCAAGAGGTTTACCCATTGGAAGGACAGAGCATCCACTTTCCAGGCCTTGCTGTGAGGTTCCCTGGTGCAGAATTTGTTGAGCTGATGATTGGAGTGGGAGGCAAAGAGGTTCACCTTCAGGGTGCCCCATTTCTGGGTTACAAGGTTGAAGGTTCTGTGGTCTAGCTGCCACTTGTGTGGATCTAACATATTTCTGCTTAAGTTGTCTGCCAGAGAGTTTAGGGAGCCTGGCAGGAATGTCCCAGCAGGTGCATTTGCATGGGTGAAGCCATGTGCCAAAGGGTCATGGCGAGCCTGCAGAGAGGATAAAAGAGTGAGTCCGTCCCTGCTTGATATACCACATCACTGTGTTGTTGTCTGTTTTGATCACCAGAGGCCCCGGGGAGAGTAGGGGTCTAAAAGCTGTCGGGGTGTGCTGAACAGCTAGCATCTCTTTTTGGTTGATATGCAGATGTATTTGATTTGGGCTCCAGTTGCCCTGAATGCACCTACCATCCAGGTGTGCACCTCAGGCACAGTCTGATGCATCTGTGGTGAGGGGGTCTGGGTGGTGTGAGGTTGCGAGAAGGGAAGTCCTTTGTTGTGGTTGCCATGCTGCTGCCCACCAAAGAAAATCTTTCCTCAGACAGGGTATCATAGGTATGATAGTTTCCAGGTCTTGAGAGTGTTGACACCAAAGGCTTTTTAGGTACCATTGTAGTTTCCTCATATGCAGTCTGGCATATGGAATGAATAGAATGCAGGAGACCATGAACCCTAGAGCTTGCAGGATTTTCCTTATGGATAAAGTACAGTTTTGTACCTACCATAAATGTAGATGTCCGATAGGTATGCATCTGCAGTCATAACATATGGGTTGTCCTGCCTCAGGCAGCCCTTCGGTCGGCCGGATTCCAAAGTCTGGGTCTGGCCTCGGCTGATGTCGCACTTTCCCCGACGTCAGAGCTTCTGGGGTATAAAGGCATCAGCCGATGCCATTTTCTTCAGTGTTTCTTGCCCCAGATGCCAGGTGCCCTCTAGGAAGGCTAAATTTGGATAAATGCTGAAAAGTTCCAAACAGTAGCAAATTATATACATATATATACAAACAAACAAATACACCATAATAGATTCCCCCAGCTAGCTGAAAGAGGAGGGGTAAGCACCCTAGGAATACCACAGAGGGGAAGGTGGGTGGGTAATCCTGACTGCAGATGCATACCTATCGGACATCTACATTTATGGTAGGTACAAAACTGTACTATGTCCTTCAAGGATGCATCTGCAGTCATAACATATGGGTAGAATACCATAGCCAAACTGGGGGAGGAGGTACTAAGAGAAGGATGGTGTAGTTAAGATCCCCTGCAGTACTGCAGTTGCAAACCCTGCTCGGGATCTGGAGTATAAAGGTAGATTGTAATGCTTGGCAAATGTATGCACGGAGCTCCAAGTAGCAGCTTCTAAAATGTCCTTGGTAGCCACCTCGAGGAAAGCTGTAGTGGTGGCTGTAGCCCTTGTGGAATGAGGCCTGATATTTTCAGGAGCGGTCTTTCCATGAAAGGAGTAGCAAAAGCGAATGCAATTTCCTATCCATTTTGAAATTGTCTGTTTGGAAATTGCTCTTCCTTGCACCCCAGTTGCATATGCTACAAAAAGTTGGTCAGTTTTTCTGTTGGTTTTAGTTCTGTCCAGATAGTAGCGTAGTTGTCTGTGTATATCCAAGGTGTGCAAAAGTTTTTCTCCTTTGTTCTGTGGGTTAGGGAAGAACGTAGGCAAATGAATAGCTTGGTTCAAGGATACCCTGGATACCACCTTTGGCATGAAAGTAGGATTGGTTCTCAGTGACACTCTATCCTGGTGGAATATAAGAAAAGGCTGTACTGCCATTAATGCCTGTAACTCGGATACTCTTCTTGAAGTGATTGCCAGAAGAAAAGCAGTTTTCCAAGATAAAAACTGTAGGTCTGCTGATGCTGCTGGTTCAAAAGGAGGTAGTGTCAATTTTTCCAGCACAAAATTGAGATCCCATGCAGGTAGAGGGGGTCTCCTTGGAGGTTTAACATTTTTGATCCCTCTCAAAAATTGTCTGAGAAGAGGGTGAGAGAAGATAGGTGGATCCATATTGTATTCTGCTGAAATTGCTGAAGCATGAATCTTAATGGAAGAATAAGACAGGCCATTGTGGAACAATTCTGCTAAGTATTCTAGGATGTGTGCTAGGTTTGCCACTGTGACATCTGTGCCCTTTGATGTGCCCCAAATGAGAAATCTCTTCCATTTAGCTGAGTATGTCTTCCTTGTGGAAGGTCTGCGAGCCTCCAGGATAATGTCCTTCACCCTCTGAGATAAAACAGTTTGGTTTTGTTTTAAGGAATTTTCCAGGCAGTCAGTTGTAATGTTTTCAAGTTTGGATGCAGGGTCTTGAAATTGTTCTGCGTTAGAAGAAGAGGCCCTAGGGAAAGAGGCCATGAGTTCGCCTGAGACATGCTTCTCAGTAGCAGATACCAGTGTTGTCTTGGCCAGTCCGGAGCTATTAGTATCACCTTTGGCTGTTCCTCCCTAATCTTCAGTAGAACCTTGTACATCAATGGGAGAGGTGGAAAGGCATATACTGTTAGAGCATTCCAGCTGAAAGAGAGAGAGTCCACCCTCCAGGCTTGTGGGTGGTATGTCCTTGAGCAGAATTTCTTCAGTTGGTGGTTGAGTGGGGAGGCAAACAGATCTATCTCTGGCATTCCCCATTTCTTTGTTATGAGTTTGAAGATGTCTGGATGCAACATCCATTCGTGTGCATCCGTGGTAGTTCTGCTTAAGCCGTCTGCTAGTGAATTCTCTTTTCCTGGTACGAATTTGGCCTGCAGCTGGATATTGAGATTCAGGCATAGGTTCCACAGATTCATTGCCATCCGGCATAGAGGGTAGGAATGTGTGCCTCCTTGTTTGTTTATGTACCACATGACCGTGGTGTTGTCTGTCCTTATTAACAGATGTCCTTGTTGGAGGAATGGTTTGAATGCCTCGATTGCATGCCTCACTGCCAGCATTTCCTTTTGGTTTATGTGCATGCTTAGCTGTCCTTGAGGCCATAGGCCTTGGATACATTTGTCCTCCATGTGTGCTCCCCATCCTCGGTCTGAGGCTTCCGTGGTGATGGTCTGCCTTGTTTTTGGTTTGTTGAAAGGCAACCCTCTGTTGGTCTGGCAGGCCTGAGCCCACCACAGGAATTCCTTGTGAAGGCATGGAATGATTGGTATCATGGTTTCCAGACTGTGACTGTGTTGAGACCATACATTCCTTAGGTACCATTGCAATTTGCTCATATGCAGCCTGGCATGTGGAATCAAGATTATGCAGGATGCCATGTAACCCAGGGCCTGTAGGACTTTCCTTGCAGTAAGCTGAGTTTGTCTTGTCAAAATCATGAAATAGTCTGGAAGCTGTTTTTGTTTTTCCTCTGTGAGAAAAGCCATCTGAGTGATTGTGTCCAGATCCGCACCCAAAAAGGTTATCCTTTGGGATGGCACTAGCCTTGACTTTTGGATGCTGACTGTGTATCCCAAGGCCTGTAGTAGGTGTATGACATAGGCCAAGTCCTTTAACAATTTTTTCTTGTTGTCCACTTGTATTAGGCAGTCGTCCAGGTAAGGATAAATTTGAATTCCCTGAAGTCTGCAATGTGCAATTACTGATGCCAGGCATTTCGTGAATACTCTGGGCGCAGTAGATAAGCCAAAGGGCAATGCTGAGAATTGATAATGCTCTGATACTGCAAGAAATCTGAGGTGTCTTCTGCAATCTGGTCTGATAGAGACGTGCAGGTATGCCTCCTTGAGATCTAGAGTCACCAGCCAAGACTCCTTGCCCAACATGGGAAGAAGTTGCTGTAGGGTCAGCATTTTGAATTTTGGCACAATGAGATATGTGTTCAGTGCGGACAGGTCGAGAATAGGCCTCCATTGGTTTTCTTTTCTTGGTACAAGGAATAGTCTGGAGTAAAATCCTTGGCCTTGTTCTGTAGATGGTACCCTTTCTATTGCTTTCATCAGAAGTAAATTGCTGATTTGTCTTAAAGCCTCTGCCTTCTGGTTTGGTGGAAGGTTTGGCATTCCGCCCCTTTTTGGCAAAGTGTGGAAGTGAAACCTGTATCCTTTGTCTATTGTTTGCAATGTCCATGTATCCTTTGTAATGCAATGCCAGTTTTTCGAGAATAAAGCCAGCTTTCCGCCCAAGGGAGCTTCCAGTTGATCCCTGGTAGGCGGAATCAGAGTCAAGTCATTGGGTCTGTCCTGTGGTTGTGGTCGTAGTTGTAGCTGTGGCACTACTTCTCTGGTTGGCAGGCTGCCACTGACGGCCCCTGTAGGCACCCTTTGATTGACCTCTGCCTCTAGGGCGTCTGTTCCTGCCCCTCTGTGCTCTGGAGGTGTCTGGAAAGGACCAATTCTTTGTAGGCCAGTTTCTGCTGAACCTCGGAGGTTGGAACTGCAGGAATTCCTTTACTGAGAATCTCCAGCAGGAGCAAATAAATTTTGTTTCTCCATTGGAGCATCCAGGAGTTTAGCCTTGACATGGTCTGGCAACCTTCTGCCCAGGCATTACTGTCAATTACTGTGCTGATCTAATGAAGCTAAATAGAAGCCATAGCACATTTTATTTAAAGAAATGATTACCTGCTGAGAGCTGTGTACCAAATCCTGAAGGGAGGGATTTACGAAAAGGTTCAGGAGAAAGAAGAAAGCTTATTCAGCTGATCTAAGAAAAATTCTTGGTACTGTATCATATGGAATTGACAGTTTAATGCCCTGGCAGAAAGAGTAGCAGATGTATAAACCTTTTTTCCCCATCTCTCTAATGCTCTAGACTCTCTTTCAGAGGGTAGGGGATTTTTGGCAGTAGCAGCTGCAACCCCTTTATGGCCCTAAGAAATAGTTTCTGGGTCTGCAGCATGGGCTTCATACAGGTGGAAGTGAGAATCCGGGACCCTGTAATATCTGTCAGGTTTGGCAGGGGCCAGGGGGAAGAGAATCAGGTGCAGTACTGACATCATTGTACACATCATCAATTACAGTTAGAACAGGTGGTATGGCTAAGGGCCTATGCTGGGGCAAATGCAAAAAGGTCCTCAATCTTTTTCTAGAATCAGAGAAATCCTGACCCTGCCATTGAAAATGCTCCCTCATGGAGTGTAAAGTCTCCCCAAAGGAAAATTCTTCAGGTGGGGAGGCCGAAGGAATGGAGTCTTCTGCATCTGAATCCTCATAAGGCGAGTAGGCCCCTTCCTGATGGTCTGACAAATCAGATCCATCCGTGGAGTAATCTGAGGATTGAGGTTCAGAGGGATCAGTCCTGGGCCTTTTGTCTGGAGGAGGTTGGGAGGCCCTGTCTGGGTGAGGTTGGGAACCCCAATTAAGGATATAAGGTCCTCAGCAAGACTGAGAATCTGAGAACTAGAGGAAGGCCTCTGGGAAGTAGATTTGGCAGGCAAAGCTTTTGAATGTTTGGCAGCTTTAGCCCTGGAGAAGGCCTTAATAGACATAGAAGCTGGGGGCCTAGCTGCCCCACGTGCAGGAGTAGAAATGTCCAAAGGTATGGTGTCGGACAATTCTTGAGCACTAGCTTCGGTAGGGAGTTCTGAAGCCGACTTAGCCGGGGCCTCTCTGGCCTCGGTGGTCGGAGGTATGGTTTCGGTAGTAGTAATAATCGTGGACTCGGTATCCGGTCGACCGAAGGGCTGCCTGAGACAGGACAACCCATATGTTATGACTGCAGATGCATCCTTGAAGGACATCTGGGTTCTGGTGGCTAGTTGAGAGAAGTAGCCTGTCAGATAGGCTTGTTTTTCTGGAGTAAGGAATGCCATCTGGGATGCTGTGTTCATTGCTCCCGGGAATACATTTTTTTGTGTGGGGACTAGTTTTGATTTCTTTTCATTGATAGTAAACCCCAGGGAGGTCAGTAGGTCCTTTACAAAGGGCAGGTGCTGTAACAGCTTTTCCTGACTGTCTGCCTGATTCAGGCAATCGTCTAAGTAGGGGTAAATTTGAATATTTCTTTGTCTGCAAAAAGCAATGGCTAGAGCCAGGCATTTTGTGAAAACTTTGGGAGCAGTGGATAAGCCAAAAGGAAGCGCAGATAACTAAAAGTGCATAGATCCTGCCCTGAAATGTAGATATTTCCTGCAAGATTCCCTGATTGGGATGTGTAGGTAGGCCTCTTTTTGGTCTAGGTTGGCTAACCAAGCATCCTTGGAAAACATAGTTAAGCTGCTGCTGGAGGGTGAGCTTTCTGAAATTTGGTATCACCAGAAAGGTGTTTAGAATGGATGGATCGAGGATTAGCTGCCAGGTGCCCTCTTTTCTAGGTACCAGGAAGAGTCTGGAATAGAAACCTTGGCCTATCTGGTCTGCAGGAACATGCTGTATTGCCCTCATGGAGAGCAGGGAATGGACTTGCTTTTTGGCCTCTGCCCACTGGTTTGAAGGAAGATCTGGGAACCCTTTTGGGGTTGGCAGATTGTGGAAATAAAATTTGCAACCCTGGGACACTGTGTTGAGGACCCATCGGTCGTTGGTAATAGATCTCCAGTTGTTTGCATGGAAGGAGAGCTTTCCTCCTAGGGACACAAGCAGGTGGAGGCGTAAAGTCATTGAGTTCTTACCATAAGGGGGTGGCTTAGCACTCCCTGTTTTTGAAGAGGAAGAACTCCATTGCTTAGATCTCTGCATTCCCTGGGACTGTTGTCTAGGGGGGTCAGCTTCCCCTGGGTCTTGGCTAAGCTGGCCTGGAGGGAGCCGGAAAGGACCTGTGCTTGGAGGGGCAATGCCTACTGAACCTCAGAGACTAGACCTGTAAAACGTCTTTAACTGTCGGCATAGATTTAGCTTTTTCCTCCATCTTTTTTAATACCTCTTCTGCCTTGTTGCCAAACAAATTGTCTTTGTTCAATGGAGCATCCAATAATTTTGATTTGACATTGTCTGGCAAGGTCTGCTCCTTAAGCCAAGCATGCCTTCTAAGGACAGAACCAGTGACTGATGCCCGGCAAGATGCTTCTAGGGCATCAAAGCCACATTGCAAGGTGTGCTTAGTAATTTGGCTTGCAGAATGCATAAGCTCTTGTAATTCTTTATTTTTTGCACAAGCAGGAAAGAGGGTCTATACTGAAACATCGAACGCTAAAAACAGCAAACGATGTTTCACTGACACATTTTCAGCGAAAGCTGAAAATGTCGAAACCACAGAACAGCGACTTCTTTCCTAGGGAAAGAAATCGCTGTTCCAACCCCAAAAAAACATTAAACACTTCCAAACACATACACACACCCTAATCCTAATTATAACCCCCCCAAAAACCAGTAAACAACTAAATACACATATGCACATAACCCAACCATACATTTAACGAAAAAAAAACAGTAAACATTTTAAACCATATGCACTTACCTTAACCCGCACCCTAACCCTAAGGTCAGTAACTCTTGCACATTTACATAAACAGTTCCAAACACATACACACTTACCTTAACCCTAATTCTACCCCCCCCAAAACAAAAGTAAACAGCTGAAAACACATACACACGTGACTCAACCATACATCTAACACAAAATATAAAACAGTAAACACTTTCATACATATGCACTTACTTTAACCCGCACCCTAACCCTAAGACAGTAACTGTTGCACAATCACGCGCAGGAGATATACCGGACAAGGGACCACACTACACTTCAGAAAGTACAGTTTTGTACCTACCATAAATGTAGATGTCCGATAGATATGCAACTGCAGTCCTGACATATGGGTTGTCCTGCCTCAGGCAGCCCTTTGGTCGGCCAGATTCCAAAGTCTGGGTCCGGCGTCGGCTGATGTCGCCTCCTCCCTGACGTCATAGCGGCTGGGGTATAAAAGCATCAGCCAACGCCATCTTCCTCAGTGTTTCTTGCCCCAGATGCCAGGTGCCCTCCAAGGAAGGCTAAATTTAGAGAATGGATAAAATTCCAGATATGCACAACAGTAATAAACAGATACACCATAAATGCTATCCCCAGCTAATTTGAAAAAGGGGGAGTGGACCCAAAAAAAGAATTACAGAGGGGTAGGAGGGAGGGAAAACCTGACTGCAGCTGCATATCTATCGGACATCTACATTTATGGTAGGTACAAAACTGTACTATGTCCTTCAAGAATGCAACTGCAGTCCTGACATATGGGTTGAATAAAATAGCCAAGCTGGGGTGGTAGGATCTAAGATAAGGATGGTGTAGCTAAAATGCTCTGCAGGACTGCAGAAGCAAAGCCTGCTCGGGATCTGGAATATAAAGGCAGGTTGTAATGTTTGGAAAATGTATGCACGGAGCTCCATGTAGCAGCTTCTAGAATGTCCTTTGTAGCCACTCCTCTTAGAAAGGCTGTGGAGGTGGCTGTAGCTCTGGTGGCGTGTGGCCTGATATTGGCTGGCACACCTTTTCCATGGAAAGAGTAGCAGAATCTGATGCAGTTTCCAATCCATTTTGAAATTGTTTGTTTGGAAATTGCCTTTCCTTGTACTCCAGCAGTGTAAGCTACAAATAGTTGGTCAGACTTTCTGTTGGCCTTTGTTCTGTCCAAGTAATAGCGCAATTGTCTGTGTATGTCCAAAATGTGCAGAAGCTTTTCTCCTTTATTTTGAGGATTGGGAAAGAAAGTAGGCAGGTGAATTGCTTGATTTAGAGAAACTCTGGATATCACTTTTGGCATGAATGAAGGATTGGTTCTTAAAGAGAAATGGAGGTACTGCCATGAGGGCCTGTATCTCCGAGACCCTTCTTGCTGAAGTAATTGCCAACAGGAAAACTGTTTTCCAGGAGAGAAATTGCAATTCTGAAGATGCTGCTGGCTCAAACGGAGGAAGAGTTAATTTTTCCAAGACGAAGTTGAGGTCCCATGCAGGCACAGGTGGTTTTCTTGGAGGTTTGATATTCTTTATCCCTCTTAGAAACTGTCTTGGCAAAGGATGTGAAAACACAGGTGGATCACAGTTGTATTTTGCTGAAATTGCTGAAGCGTGTATTTTTATGGAAGAATATGAAAGGCCATTGTGAAGCATTTCTGCCAAGTATTCTATTATCTGTGGGATGTTCAGTACTGATGCATCCTGACCCTTGTTGGCATTCCAGATGTTGAATCTCTTCCATTTGGCTGAATAAGCTTTTCTGGTGGAAGGCCTGCGTGCTTCCAGTAAGATCTCTTGAACTTTTTTGGAGAGAGAGATATGGGGAGAAGTCATGGAACCCTCCAAGCTGTCAGTTGCAATGTTTTCAGGTTGGGATGAACCATCCTGTAACTGTGCTGAGTTATAAGCAGAGGCCATTGAGGCAGGGGCCACAGCTTGGTGCGAGTTATGCTCCTTAATAATGAATACCAGTGCTGTCTTGGCCAGTCTGGTGCTATCAAAATGCCTTTCGGTTGTTCTGCTTTGATCTTCAGTAACACCTTGGTCATTAATGGTAGAGGTGGGAATGCATAGATTGTTAGAGACTTCCAGCGGAAGGAGAGAGCATCCATTCTCCAGGCTTGAGGATGGTGTGTCCTTGAGCAGAACTTCTTCATATGATGATTGTGGTGTGAGGCAAAAAGATCTATGTCCGGCCTTCCCCATGGCATGAGTTATTTGTGAAAAAATGTCTGGATGCAACATCCATTCGTGCAGGTCCATAATGTTTCTGCTTAGACTGTCCGCCAGAACATTGTCCTTGCCTGGAACAAACTGGGATTGCAACTGTATGTTCAGTTTCAGGGACTTTTCCCAAAGAGTCATTGTTAGTCTGCAGAGGGGGTAAGAATGGGTGCCTCCCTGTTTATGTACCACATAACAGTGGTGTTGTCTGTCTTTATTAACAGATGACCTTGCTGAAGAAATTTTCCGAAGGCCTCGATGGCATGAATCACTGCCAGCATCTCTTTTTGATTGATGTGCAGATGTAATTCCCGGGGTGCCCATTGCCCTTGAATGCATCTGCCTTCCATGTGCGCCCCCCATCCATGATCTGAGGCGTCTGTTGTAATGGTTTGGCTTGCTTGAGGTTTGTTGAAAGACTTGCCTTTGTTTAGCAGGCTTGCTTGTGCCCACCACAAAAATTCCTTTTGTAGACATGGAATGAGAGGAATAATTGCTTCTAAGTTGTGGCTGTGTTGAGACCATAAACCTTTTAGGTACCATTGTAGTTTTCTCGTGTGTAGTCTTGCCAGTGGAATCAGAAGAATGCAAGATGCCATGAAACCCAGGGCCTGGAGGATTTTCTTTGCAGTCATTTGGGTGTGCTTTGCTAGGCTTTTGAAGTAATCTGGTAATTGTTCTTGTTTTTCTTCTGTGAGGAAAGCCATTTGTGAGTTTGTGTCCAGTTTGGCTCCTAGAAAAATTATTTGTTGGGATGGCAGTAGTCTTGATTTTTGAATGTTGACTGTGTATCCCAAAGCCTGTAGTAAGTGAATGACATAGTCCAAGTCCCTTATCAAGGCTTGCTTGCTGTCCGCTTGTATAAGGCAGTCGTCCAGGTATGGATATATTTGTATCCCCTGAAGTCTGCAATGTGCAATTACTGATGCCAGGCATTTCGTGAATACTCTGGGCGCAGTAGATAAGCCAAAAGGCAATGCTGAGAATTGAAAATGCTCTGACCCTGCAAGAAATCTGCGGTATCTTCTGCAGCTGTGTCTGATTGGGACATGCAGGTATGCCTCCTTGAGGTCCAGAGTAACCAGCCAAGACCCCTTGCCCAGCATGGGAAGAAGTTGCTGTAACGTCAGCATTTTGAATTTTGGCACAATGAGAAAAGTGTTTAGAGCGGACAAGTCCAGTATAGGTCTCCATTGCTTTTCTTTTCTTGGAACAAGGAACAGTCTTGAGTAGAATCCCTGGCCTTGTTCCTGAGGAGGAACCTTTTCTATTGCTTTGATTTGTAGCAGCTTTGAAACTTGTATGAGTGCCTCTGCCCTTTGATTTTGTGGCAGGTTTGGCATGCCTTGTCTTGTTGGTAAGGTATGGAAGTGGAACCTGTAACCTTTGTCTATTATGTCCAAAATCCATTTGTCCTTTGTAAAAATGTGCCAATTTTTTGAAAATAAGGATAATTTTTCGCCTAAAGGTGTTTCTCTTTGAGCCTTGGTCGGCGGTGTCAAAGTCAAGTCATTGTGATTGTCCCTGTGGAGCAGTAGGAGTCCCTGCACCACTTCTCTGATTAGTTGGTTGCCATTGGCGGCCCCTGTAGGAGCCTCGGTATTGCCCTCTACCTCGAGCACGCCTGTTTTTTCCCCTTTGAAACTTGTCAGTGTCAGGAAAGGACCAACTCTTCGAAGGCCAATTCCTGCTGAACCTTGGTGGCGGAACCTGGAGGAAATCTTTGACTGTTTGTACTGATTTAGCCTTTTCCTCAATTGATTTCAACACACCCTGTGCATTAGCACCAAATAGCTTGTCTTTTTCCAGAGGTGCATCTAAAAGCTTTACTTTAACATGTTCTGGCAATGTCTGTTCTTTCAACCAAGCATGTCTACGTATGATGGCCCCTGTCATAGCTGCCCTACATGAAGCTTCCAATGCATCATAACCACACTGAAGAAAATGATTGCTAACCTGCTGAGTGTTATGAACCAAATCCTGCAAGGCCTTTCTATCTAAAGGCTCAGGAGAGGCTAACTTTTTCTGCAAATCATCCATCAAGAAATCCTGATACTGAAACATATGAAAAAGACAGTTAAGAGCCCTCATGGCAAGGGTGGTTGAGGTATAAACTTTTTTACCCACCTGTCCAGGGACCTAGATTCCCTGTCTGCGGGCAAAGGATTTTTGGCCGTGGAAGTGGCCACTCCTTTGGGCCCCTGAGAAATAGTTTCTAGATCAACAGGGTGGGCCTTGAAGAGATGTTTATGAGTTTCAGGAACCCTGTAATATCTGTCTGGCTTGACAGGAGCAGGAGGGAGAGAATCAGGAGAAGTACTGGAGTCTGAGTACACATCATCCAATACATCTAACACTGGGGGAATAGCTAAGGGCCTGTGCTGGGGTAACTTAAGGAAAGTCCAAAGCCTTTTCCTAGAGTCGGAGAAATCCTGGCCCTGCCACTGAAAATGCTCTCTCATGGAGTGGAGAATTTCCCCGAAAGAAATATCCTCAGGAGGAGAGGCAGAGGGAATGGATTCATCAGCATCAGAATCCTCGTAGGCCGGGAAGGATTCTTCCTGGGAATCTGAAAGGCCTGACTCACCAGAGGCTTCATCTGAGGAAAGGGTATCTGTCTGCTCAACCCTAGGCCTTTTGTCTGAAGGCGGCTGAGAACCTCTGTCTGGATGAGCCTGAGAGCCCCTGATTAAAGAAATTAGATCTGCAGCTAAAGTCATGATCTGTTTATCAGAAGTGGGACCCTGTGAAAAAGATTTAGGAGGGTGAGACTTAGCCTGGCTGGCAGCCTTAGCACGTGTGTAGGCCTTGATGGACATAGACACAGGAGGCCTAGCTGTCCCACGTGCTGGAGTAACTTTGTCCACCGGTATGGTGTCAGGCAAATCTTGGGCTTCGGTTTCAGGAGGAAAATCAACAACCGCACCGGGAACCTCCGGACCGGCAGCGGTAGAGCGGTGTCGTCGGCCTGGAGCGGTTGAATTACCGCCTCCGAAGAGACCGATGCACTCGCGATAGGCTTTAGCGTGGTGTCGGTGGAAGTCACGGGCCACGAATGTCAGTCCCGGTCCTTCCGTTTTTTGGAAACATGTGCTGTCGGTAGTTCCGACGGCATGATATAGGAGTAGTTTTCCCCAAAAAAGTCTTCAGCAAATTCTGCCCGGCGCCTAAGTGTGTGCTTATTGAAGCAAGCACAGGCAGCACAGGCCGAGACGTCGTGGTCTGGGCCGAGGCAGGGAAGGCAGTAAGAATGGAAGTCCTTATGAGGTATTTGTTTACCGTAAGACAAGCAATTATTAACTTTTGCAGTTTTGTCTGACATCGGCTGAGGCAAGAAAAGGTTCCCCTACGGGGTACTTAGCTTTTTGATGACTTCGGTATCTGAAAACACAGGAGCTGGCCGACCGGCACTTGCGAACTGCTTCTGCTTCGGGCACTGCGCTGCAAGAAAGACTGAGGAAGATGGCGTCGGCTGATGCTTTTATACCCCAGCCGCTCTGACGTCGGGGAGGAGGCGACATCAGCCGACGCCAGACCCAGACTTTGGAATCCGGCCGACCGAAGGGCTGCCTGAGGCAGGACAACCCATATGTCAGGACTGCAGTTGCATTCTTGAAGGACATCATGGCAAAACAACAAAGCGGTCAAGCTTTCCCAGGGGAAGAATTCGCTGAACAGCCGCTTTGCTGTTTTGCCTGTTCACTCTATTTAGTGCTCGAATAACAAGAGTTGCAGAGGTGTATACTTTTTTACCCCACCTGTCTAAAGCTCAGGAATCTCTGTCTGAGGGGGGTGGGATTCTTAGCTGAGGTTGCTTTAATTCCTTTAGCTCCTTGGCAGATGACTTCTGGGTCAGCAGTAGGATTTTTGAAAAGGAATTTGTCAGTGTCAGGCACTCTGTAGTACCTGTCAGGTTTCCTGGGAGCAGGAGGAAGGGTGTCAGGAGTCCAATTGGATTCCATAAAAATATCATCCACAACATCCCGGACAGGAGGAATGGCTGTGGTAAATCTAAGAATTCCTTGACTCTATTTTTTGACTGAGAATATTCCTGACATTCCCATTGGAAATGCTCCCTTAAAGTATGCAGGGTTTCACCAAATAAAAAATCCTCAGGAGGAGAGGCAGAAGGAATGGATTCCTCTGCATCAGAATCCTCATAAGCAGACAGGAGTTGCATGTCTTCATATTCAGAAACCTCAGAGTCATCGGAGTCCTGTTCAGATAAAACTACAGGGGACAAGCCTCTTTTTCTTTTGGAAGGGGTAGCCTGGCTTCCCCTAATAAGCATAATAAGGTCTTCTGCCATTTTAAGCACTTGAGATTGAGGCATGGAAGTAGGTGTCTGAGCTTGGGTCGTCGGTTTTTTAGGTGCAGTTCATACCATGGGTCTTAGAAACTCTGTAGTTTTAGAAAGAACTGAATACGTGACAGAAGTCGTTGGTTTGTGTTGACTATCGATAGTGCGAAGTACTTCCTCGGAAGCTGGTGCCTGCTCAGCAGCTCCAGACCAATTCACCGTAGAGACATCCGCAGGATCCTTAGTCAAAGACTCCAAACGGGTCTCGGTAGTGGCCTGCAAATCCAGAGAAGTGGGCTTCAGGGGCTGCGAATACGAGGACTGAGCGCGCAAATATTTAGCTACAATAAGGGCCCGACGACGTACAGTTCTGGCACTGAACAAAGCACAAAAGCGACAGCGAGGGATGTCATGGTTTGGGTCTAAACCGGTGACGCAGTAAGAATGGAAGTCTCGGTGTGGTATTTGCTTTCCACAGGCAAGACAACTGTTAACTTTTTCTGACATCAGTTAGAGCAAGAAAAAAAGGATCCCCAATGGGGTTCTTAGCTTTAGAAGACTTCAACTTCAATTCGGAAACGAAAACTCAGGTAGCGGCCAACCGGCCACTCATGCGAACTGCTTCTGCTTCAGGTTCCTCGGCAAGAAAGACTGATGTAATGGCATCGGCTGCCTGATTTTATACCACTGATGACCTGACGTCAGTCCTGGAGCGACAGCAACCAACACAGAAATACTAAGCCTCTCGTATTCAGGCCGACTGAGGGCTACTCTTGGCAGGATTACCCAAGTGTGATGACTGCAACAGTGAAACATGAAGAACATCGGACGACTAGCTTAACAGAAGCATAGTCGGTAGGTCTGGACCTGTGCAGTCTGTCTTTGTCTTTATCTTTACGTTTTTTTTGGAAGATCTGCTGTCGGATGGCTTACCGAAGCAATATCGGAATTTGAGGACTGTCAGTAAAAATATCTAGCTACAATAAGGGCCTGATGACGGATAGGTCTGGCATTGAACAAAGCACAGAAGCGCCAACAACGGATGTCGTAGTCTGGGCCTAAGCAAGTGATGCAGTAAGAATGAAAGTCTCGGTGTGGTATTTGCTTTCCACAAGCGAGACAATTATTAACTTTTTCTGACATCAGTTAGTGCAAGAAAAAAAGGATCCCAATGGGGTACTTAGCTTTAGACGACTTCAACTTCAATTCAGTAGACGAAACTCAGGTAGCGGCAGACCGGCACTCGTGCAAACTGCTTCTGCTTTGGGCTCCATGGCAAGAAAGACTGATGTAATGGCATCGGCTGCCTTACCTTACACTACTGATGACCTGACGTCAGCCCTGAAGTGACAGCAACCGATGCAGAAATATTAAGCCTCTGGTATTCGGGCCGGCCGAGGGCTACCCTGGCAGGGATAACCCAAATGTGATGACTGCAACAGTGAAACACAAACAACATCATTTAACTACAACTGTACAAAATACTTCATTTTCAGTGAAAAAATGCTGAAAAAAAGTATAATTTTTTCTAATGGTTCTGCCTTCTGCTATGCATCCTAGGCTTCCAGACCTATCTCACTCCTTACTAACTTCTCACTTTCAGATCATATGACACAATAATAACAAAATTCCTATCTATGTTGACAGCTATCTCACCCTCCAGTTGTGTGCCTTTACTTCTCCCCTTAGGTATTACCTAAGTGCATCAACTTGTAGTTCTCTGCAGACAATCTAATCAACTGCACATATGACCATTCCACAACTCTCCAGATTCCCCTCCCATCTTAAACACTTTCTAAAGCAACCCTGTACCAGACATCTGAGTAATCTGAAACAAAGCATAACTTCCACTGATCCCCTCTGCAATATCACTTAAAACAACACTGAAGCGGACATATCCAAGAAAAGAACCATGAGGTACCTAAGCATTTGTGTAATGGTAAGACCAGAGCTAAAACGCGGAATAAATGGTTTTCTGGGTGGAAACCCTCTATTCTTTATAAGGCAGAACTGGAAATGTAAGTTTCAGTTCTTTTTCTACATTTACTTCAAGGTAATGAAGGGTTTCTTGAAAATAAACTAAACCTAGGTGATAATATGGAGAAAAAAAGCTATTCCAGAAGTGGAGTTGCCCATTAAGAAAAAGACTGGAAGGTGAATGGGCCATTCATTAAAACTCTGGAGAATACATCTGCGAGAAATGACATGGGGTCTCTAAAAAGAGCCAATTTCTAGGAATTTCACATAAAGTCCTAAAAGTCCAAAAAGAAAGATAATAAAATTCACACACCAAGGAGAACTGAAACCTTCATCAGTACTCTCATTTGAAACGCTTCTTTCAGCAGTTCGACTGGTAACCCATAATTGGCTAAAAAGTTACCAGCTATTATGTCAAGAAAAGCTGGGGCACGAATGCTTATGCTAAAAGTCATTCTAAAGAGTTAACTGGCAACATATATTTTGGTAGTGTAAAGAGTTGGCAGATTTTAGAAATTCAAAAACAAAAGAGGCCAGAACCTATAGAGTGACAAACACGATTTATTCCTGATGGCAGCAAGTAAAATAAGCACATCAGACTGGTTTCTGCAATTTTGCATTCATCAGTGAATGGTTCATAAACACAAATGCCACATTTATACACTAGCAAACAATCCTAATTAAACATTTAAAGTCATAGCCGTCCCAAAGCCATATAGTTACGCACTCACTAAAAATGACCAAAGGACATAATTCACAATATTGCGGTTTTATAAATGGTCATTTAGACCTGGGGAAAAAGAGCCCCCAATCTAATAATCCAGCTCTTTTCTTTATCATTTAAAATGCCCTGACTTCTAGCTTTACTGGATTCTTCCCCCCCATACTCTATCAATAATACTGAAGTGAAAGATAGCAGTATTGTGGTTACAAACATGTCTGTACAGGGCATTAGTCATACGTTTGTTCCTGATATCACTCAGGTGCTCAGATATTCTAATTCTGAGTGGCTTTGAAGTTTGCCCAACTTAAAAAGAGGAACAGGTGGCCAAATAGACCACCCAGGCTGTTCTGCAAGTAGCAAAATGATGAATTGTGTAAACTGAGCTTGTGTTTCTGCTAGAAAAGTCTTTTTTCAACACATACTTACAAAAGGAACAATGTCCACAGGGAAATTAGCCCACCAATCTATCTCCTGTGATGGTTAACTGATTACCCAAATTATGTGCTTTAGCCATAGATTTGTAGTGATTAAAGTATGACCCAAGGGTACATCCCAGACAATATGAAAACTTACATTCACTGGTAAGAAGATTGGATAAGGCCTCATTGGCCATGAGAATATTCCAATTCTTATTGACTACTTGTCTAATGACCTGAGTATTCCTACCATAGGTGGTTACAAATTAACAACATTTCCTGTTGTACAAATCTTCTCACGATACTGGAGTATTGCAGATCTATTTTGCCCCATGGCCCAATTACTAGCTGATGAAATGTGTCCTAGTTTATATCCCCTACTGTAGAAACTGTTTATCAAATCCGCCTTATGATATTCATATTCAAAATTGAAGGACCAAATCCTTTTAATTCTAAGAAATTGGGACTTTGGAATGTTTCTTATAATATGACTGGGATGAAGACTAGCAGCTTCCAATAAACTACTGTACTCTGGAAATTTGCGAAAGACCTGGGTTGACAAAATATCATCCTGATTTCTACATTTTTTAACATCAAGAAATTTAATTTCTTGATGATCCATATTGAGCGTAAATTCAATGCTCCATTTATTGTCATTGAGGTATTGGACAAATTCGAGAAGATATGTGGTGTCAGCCCGTCAGACCAGCCAGCAATCATCCAGGTATCTTTGACAAATATCCATTTCTCCCAAATAAATATTGTGTAAATCATCACATTTAAGAAACTCCTCCAAGTAACCCATTAAAAGGTCTGCATAAATGGGGGCAAAAGATGCCCTCATCGCAGTACCTTTATAGCACTCATTCTGGAAATAAAGATGTTTTTCGTTAGGACATGTGCTGCCATGCATATTAAAGTACTGAAGCCCGGAGGATATAACTCAGCTTTTTTAAGCCAATACTCCAAAGCCTGAAGCCCAGCCCAATGTGGGATGTTTGTATATAAGGCCGTAACATCCAATGTACACAAAATCCAGTCTGGTTCAAGCAGCGTGTCATTCAGAATTCTCAGAAATTCAGTAGTGTCTCAATCTAACCATAGTTAGTAAGGGCTATAAATATTTTGTCAAAAAACTAGATGAGGGTTCAGTAAGTGAGCCCATACCAGAAACTATGGGTCTGCCAGGTGGCTTTTCTAAGTTCTTATGTATCTTAGGTAGCAGATCTTGTGTATCTGAGGTAGCAGATAAGAGTATTTGTTTATGAGGATCCTCTACTGTAAGTTGATGTAAAACAGATTTATTAATAATTCCTTCCTCAACGGCCAACTCTAAGAAGGAATCAATTTCTCTCTTGAACCGACTGTAGGGTCTAATGGCATGGGTATATAATGCATGGCATTTTTAAGTTGTCTATTGGCTTCTAATAAGTAATAATCCATGTCCATAACTACAACTGCCCCTCCTTTGTCAGCAGGAATGATAACAATGTTGTGGTTATTTTGGAGACCTTTAAGAGCTTGTCGTTCAGCCTTGGACAAATTATGACGCAGCATATGAAATTCACAGCCCTGAAAATGTAGATCTTTGAGTACTGATTGCTGAAATACTGAGACATGTGCTGCGGTAGCGTTGTCGCCTCGCAGTAAGACGCTGTCCGGTTCGATTCTCAGCTAGAGCGTCTTCTGCGTGGAGACATGTGTGAATGGGCATACCTTCATTGAAGGTTGCGTGTCAGGGCTGGTAACTCGGCACGTAAAACTCAACTACCAATCATTAGCAGACCGGAGTTCCGCTGTGGCGACCCCTAACCGGGAAAAGCCAAAAAGACACAACAACAACATTTGCCCATAGGCAGCTGAAAACGGGATTTCGGAAATCAGAATGTGACAGAGTTATCTTGTTGATGAAAAAATAGTTTAAGGTTTAATAACCGACAAAATTCCATGACATCCTTAACCACAGTGTACTCGTTAACAAAAAAAATGACAGGAACATAAGTCAGTCCTTTATTAAGTAGTTTAATTTCTGCTTCTGATAGCGTAACAGAGAAAATGTTCAATACATTTGAATATTCAGTTACTTGGTGATTAACATTTGTAGAATTGTCTCTACATTCTCTGCATTTTCGATGTTTTCTCCCACCCCTGTGCGGCCTAAACCGAAAGGGTAGTCAGCATTCCTATGTTTTTTGTGGGCTGGGGACCCCTGCGTAAGTGTCTGCTCAGTTTCAACAGCAGAGGAATCTTCACCTGAGGTGCTGCTGTAATCAGTTTTCGATTTTTTTAATATCGATACAGGTCTGGTGTGACTATGGAAATGATTCTTCTGAGCTAGGACATGATCTGAATTGCCTAGACATACTAAGTCCTGGTTAAGTTTAATTCTGTTGGTTGTCAAAAAAAAAAACAATTACTAGAAAATGCAAATCAAAGCCTAAACCAACTGCATTTGAAGTACTGAAAATTGCAACAGAGATAAAAGAAAGTACAGTTGTGTACACTTACCATAAATGTAGATGTTCGAGTGTATTCACTGTTGCAGTCATTTCATTTGAGTTATCTGCTTGCAGTAGCCCTCAGTCAGCCTGATTAACTACGTCTTGGGTCCTGCATTGGTTGCTCTCTCTTCTTCTGTGATGTCAGGTCATCAGGGGTATAAAACATGTAGCCAACATCATTACATCAGTTTTTCTTGCCCTAGATGTCAGGCTAAATCTATAAATATACAAGGTTATACCTCCAACAAAAAAGCAAATACACCAAAAAGCTTTTAAGCATTGAAAAGGAGAGGAAAAGGTATAGCCAAAAGAAGTCAGGGGGCTGGAGGGAGGGTAACCAGGACTTCAACAGTGAATACACTCGAACATCTACATTTATGTTAAGTGTACACAACTGTACTATGTTCTTTGTGTTTCACTGTTGCAGTCATTACATTTGGGTAGATTCCCAAAGCTAAGGATGGGAGGAGGAATTTAGATAGCATTAGGACCAGCTATAAGGTCCTGCAAAACTGCAGTGGCAAAACCAGCTCTGGATTTAGAGAAAATTGTCAAATGGTAATGTTTGGTGAAAGTATGTACAGAACTCCAGGTAGCAGCTTCTAGGATGTTCCTGGTAGGAACGCCTCTGAGAAAAGCTGTAGAGGTAGATGCAGCCCTGGTTGAGTGGGGTCTGAGCCCCTGTGAGATAGGTTTTCCATGGTGCTTATAGCAGAAATGAATGCAATGGCTTATCCATTTGGAGATGGTTTGCTTTGAAATAGCCTTCCCCTCTGTCCCTGCAGCAAATGCCACCAGCAGGTGTTCAGATTTCCTTTGAGGTTTAGTCCTGTCCAAGTAGAGTCTAAGTTGTCTGTGCACATCTAAGGAGTGCAGTATCCGTTCACCTTTGTTCTTTGGATTAGAAAAGAAGGTTGGCAGATGAATGGACTGATTAAAGGCCACACTGGATACCACCTTTGGCATGAAAGAGGGATTGGTCCTGCGGGACACCCTGTCTGCATGAAAGATGACGAAAGGCTCCACTGCCAAAAGGGCATGTAATTCAGATACCCCTCTTGCTGAAGTGATGGCTAAAAGGAAAGCTGTTTTCCAAGAAAGGAATTTTAAATCTGCAGTAGCAGCTGGCTTGAAAGGAGGAAAGGTGAGTGTCTCCAATACAAAGTTGAGGTAAACTGTGCACTGCTGTTCTCATCCCTTGAGAGAGATTCCAGGCACAGAATCTTTTCCATTTTTTAGCATAAGATGTTCTAGTACTAGGCCTCCTTGCCTGTAAAATGACATCCATCACTGGTTTACTGAGGGATGGTAAAGGAGAGCTTAGGTAATCAGCCAGGCTGTTAGGTTCAGTGTTTGAAGCTGAGGGTGCAGAATCTGGTTCTCCTGCTGAGACAGCAGGGTAGGAGTCTGAGGCAGGTGCCATGGGGCCAACAGTGACACACTGCGCAGGAGGAGGTACCAGTGTTGGCGTGGCAGTCTGCTGCAATCAAAATCCTCCTTGGTTTGTCTTGTTTGATCTTTAGTAGTACTTTGGAGAGCAGAGGCAGAGGAGGAAAGGCATAAACTGATAGGTTTTTCCAGCTGAAGGACAGAGCATCCACTTTCCAAGCTTGTCTGTGGGGAGTCCTTGCGCAAAATTTTTCCAATTGATAGTTCTGGGGGGAGGGAAACAGGTCTATATCTTGGCTCCCCCATTTACTTGTCAACATGTTGAAAATTCTTGGTTCCAGTTTCCACTTGTGTGGGTTCATGAGGTTTCTACTTAGCCCATCTGCCAGAGTACTTAGTTTTCCTGGCAGGAATTGAGGTTGTAGATGCACTTGGTAGCTCAAGGCTGTGTTCCACAATGCCATGGCTAGTCTGCAGAGGGGGTAAAAATGCGTACCCCCCTGCTTGTTTATGTACCACATAACAGTGGTATTGTCCATCTTTACCATTAACTGTCCTGGAAGAATGTGGTCCTTGAAGGCTGTCAGAGTATTCTGTACAGCTAACATTTCTTTATGATTGATGTGAAAGTGCATTTGAATTGGGTTCCATTTGCCCTGAATGCACTTCCCTGCCAGGTGCGTCCCCCCACGCATAGTCTGATGCATCTGTTGTTAGGGTTTGGGCAGCAGGGGGTAGTGTGAATGGTAGTCCCTTGTTTTGGTGGCAGGCCTCTGCCCACCAAAGGAACTCTAGGCGTAGGGAAGGAATGATAGGAATCATTGCTTCTAGATCCTGACAATTTTGACACCATAGGCTTTTTAGATACCATTGCAGTTTCCTCATATGCAGTCTTGCATATGGAATTAGAAGAATGCAGGAGGCCATGAACCCAAAGGCTTGTAGTATTTGCCTTGCAGATAGCAGGGTTTTTGTGGCCACTTGTTTGAAGTAGGTTGTCAAGTGAATTTGTTTCTCTGGCGTGAAGAAAGCCATCTGGGAAGTTGTATTCAAGCTTGCTCCCATGAATATAATTTGTTGACAGGGTACCAGAAGTGATTTAATTTATGGTGTACCTCAGACAATTTATCCCCCTTTGTATAAAAGCCAGATGATTCAAAAGTATGTCCTGGTTTTCCACCTGAATTAGGCAATCGTCCAGGTATGGGCATATTTGAATATTTCTTTACCTGCAAAATGCAATCACTGGAGCTAGGCACCTGGGCGCAGCAGATAAGCCAAAGAGCAATGCAGAGAACTGATAGTGTGTGTAGCCTGCTTTGAAGCATAGGTATCTTCTGCAAGCCTCCCTGATTGGGATGTGCAGGTATGTTTCCTTTAAAACTAGTGTTGCCAACTAGGCATCTTTGCTTAGCATAGGAAGAAACTGGTGAAGAGTCAGCATCTTGAATTTTGGAATCCCCAAAAAAGGTGTTTAGAGTAGACAGGTCCAGGATAGGATGCCATGAATTGCCTTTTCCGGGTACCAGGAAAAATCTTGAGTAGAAACCTTGTCCCTTTTCCTCTTCTGGTACCAACTGAATAGCCCCTATGCCTGAGAGAGTACTTGCTTTTGGGCCACTGCCCACTGATTTGGAGGTAGATTTTGGCCAACCACTTGGAGTTGGTAACGTGTGGAAGTGAAATCTGTATCCTTGGGAAACTATATTTAAAACCCAATTGTCTTGGGTAATGAATCCCCAATTCTTTGCATGAAGTGCAATCTTTCCCCCCAAGGGGGTAGTCAGTTCAGAAGTGCTTGGAAGTTTTAAAAAGAAGTCATTGAGACAGCATACCATAGGGGGGAATTTTATTACTCCCAGATTTGGAAGTGGAGGCCCCCACTGCTTAGTCCTGTGCGTCCCCTGAGACCGAAGCCTGGGTGCTCTGCTGGATCTGGGTTTGGACTGAGAAGGTCTGGAAGAGGCAGGAAAGGACCAATTCTTAGAAGGCAATGCCTACTAAATCTTGGAGGTTGTACTTGTAAAAAATCTGTAACAGTTTGCATAGATTTAGCTTTTTCCTCAATCTTTTTGCAAACTTCTTCTACCTTGTTGCCAAACAGGCGGCCCTGATTTCAGGGAGCATCCAGTAATTTTGCTTTAACATGATTTGGCAAGGACTGCTCCTTAAGCCGAACATGTCATCTAAATACAGACCCAGTTATCGCAGCCCTGCAAGATGCCTCTAGTGAATCATAACCACATTGCAATGCATGTTTACCAACATGTTCAGCAGAATACATTAAATCCTGTAAATCCTTATTTTCAGCACGATCAGGAATCAACATCATTTTCCGTTTAAGCAATCCAATAATATGCTGCAGATACTTTAACATATGAAACTGGCAATTCAAGGCCCTAATGGCCAAAGTTGCAGAAGAGTATAGCTTCTTACCCCATCTATCCAGCGCCCTGGAGTCTCTATCAGAGGGGGTAGGATTTTTAGCAGAACTAGCTTTAATGCCCTTGGGTTCCTGTGAAATGGTTTCAGGATCTGCAGTAGGATTTTTGAAAAGGAACTTGTGAGAGTCAGGAACCCTGTAATATCTATCAGGTTTTCTGTAAGCAGTAGGTAGAGAGTCAGGGGCCATGCTAGATTCCGAAAAGGCATCATCAACAATGTTCAGTACAGAAGGTATAGCAAAAGGCCTGTGCTGGGGCAGGAGTAAGAAATCCTTAAGCCTCTTTTTAGAATCAGAGAAATCCCGACTTTCCCAACAAAAATGCTCCCTGAGAGTATGCAAGGTTTCACCAAAAGAGAAATCCTCTGGGGGGGATGCAGAGGGAATAGAGTCCTCAGCATCAAAATCCTCATAGGTAAATAAGGGTACATCCTGGTCATCAGAGGAAACAGAAATTTCAGAATCCTGGTTAGAAGTATCATAAGCAAACTCAGTCCTAGGTCTCAGAGGGGGAAGGTTGGCTTCCCCTGATTAAAGTAATAAGGTCTTCAGCCATTCTTATAATTTGTTTTTTAGGCATAGGGGCCTGACCATGCGGTCTGGGCGTCGGTTTTCTATGCATGGTTCGAGTTTTAGGTCTTGAAGAAGAAGACGACATTGGTTTAATATGCAAGTCAGTAGGCCTGAATACACCCTCAGAAGCTGGTGCCTGCACAGCTGCTCCAGACCCATCCAAGGTAGAGACAGCCGCATGTTCCACAGTTGAAGCATCTTGCAGCATACCTGACTCCAAATGGGTCTCAGTAGAGCCCTGCGAATCTGATGTAGCGGTTATCAGGGGCAGCGAAAGTGCCTCACTGAGTACCGGCGAACTGGGCGGCCTGTCTCTATCTTTATCTATGTGTTCTTTTGGAATGTTGGTAGTCGGATGGCTTACCGAAGAAATATCAGGATAACTGAACCGAGCACCAAAATATTTAGAAGTGCAAATATACCAATGATGGATCGTTTGTGGTTTGAATAAGGCACAAAACCAACAGCAAGGTACGTCGTGGTCTGGGCCTAGGCAAGGAATACAGTACGAATTAAAATTTTTATGAGATTTGTTTTCCACAAGAAATGCAATTATTTACTTTTACTGACATCGGTTTAGAGCAAGAAAAAGTTTCCCCAATGGGGTGCTTAGCTTTTAGTTGAAGACTTAGTTTCTGAAACTCGAAAACAAAAATTTCAGGAGTCGGCCAACCGGCACTTGCGAACTGCTTCTGCTTCGGGCACGGCAAGAAAGACTGATGTAATGACGTCAGCTGCATGTTTTATACCCCTGACGACCTGATGTCATGGAAGAAGATACAGCAACTGACATAGGACCCAAGACTTTGTTAATCAGGCCAGCTAAGGGCTACTGCAAGCAGATAACCCAAATGTAATGACTGCAACAGTGAAACACGAAGAACATCTGGAAGTGGGATCTTTAGAAAAGGGAAAGATCAAATTACATAAAAATAAATGGAAATTGTCAGAACAATACATGCAGAGTAACGTTCAAGAAGAGGAGACTGGTTTAAATGAAGGCAGAAACTGAGAAATTTAAGTAATGTTGGACTGATGACAGTTATAAAGTAGGATGCATGCAAATGGAAACATGGTAACATGTTTTTTCTTTTATATTAATGTATGGTTTGCTTATAACTTAACTGATAATTTAATAAAGGTGTTAAAAAAGTCACTCATTCCCAAATCAAACAGTTGGTTCAAGCAGACCAGGCAAAGGGCAGATAGAGAGCCTACAACACAGCCCAAACAATGAAGTGCTCCTATTCTTTACTGCACAAGACAGGTGCACAACTTCCAAGATGCAGATAAAATCCATAACAATTTTGGGAAACCTAAAAGGGAAGAGCAAGTTAACAGTGGGAGCAAAGCCCTGATATAAACAATGGTTCTAACAAAAAGGAACACAACACAGGGTGCTGACTCAGAGGGTCTCCTCCTCTGCAAAGGACAGTAACATCTGCTAACTTAGCTTCTTCCAGCATAATGTTATGTAACCAGAATGAGTAGTTCTTCCTGCTTCCTTTACCAGCAGATGGAAAGGGAAGAAACGATTACTTGAAAAGGACACTACTGAAGGGAAAACATTTGCTCCTCATTTCCTATAGTTCTATCAAAATAGATGCAGAATTCAACATAACTGCATTGTCAAAACTTGTAATTACCCACACCTCTTCGAGGACTAGAAGTCAAAGACAGCTTAATTACAATCAGAGGAAGTCCAAATAATCCAATTTAAGGTTTTGATGATGATGTGAGTCTGCAAGCAGTTTAATTACTCTGAAATGTGAACTTCCACAACAAGCATGTGATATGCCAGTACCCATCTAAAAGCCTACAGTGCTTCAATGAACAGCAGTAAGACTCTGTCCTTCTCTGTCCAGGTGCCATACTATAAAGTGTTTGTTAAACTTGTCATTGGCCCACGTGGAAATGTAGAATCTGAGAGTCTTGAAGGATTACCCTCAGCTACAAAGAGATGATGTGCATTCTGCTCATTCCAAATTCTCTACCCTTACAAGAAGACATGCACTTTCAGGATGTGCCTCAAATATGAAGAAAGAGCCTAGCGACTCACTTCTAGGTTGGGTATTCAAGCCAAGTGCTAAGGCAGATAACACTGGACATCTCCCTGTAGTACTTCACATGGGATAAGTATACCTGGTTTCATAAAGTCACTGCAGTAAGGTCTAACAAAACGGTGCATACAAACAGATTCTCCAATGTTCTGAAACCCAGTCAAGATCATCTGTTCTCAAACCTAGCCCAGCAAAAGGAAACTCCTGCAGCATTAGCATTAATAATAGCACTATGAATACGGAAATCTGGACCGAAACCACAAATAATTTCTCCAAATCTACAGACACAACGCAAGACTGCAATAATAAGGCTAGTATCTGCAGCAAATTAAGCAGATAGCTCTAAAAAGAGGCCATCTACAATCAATCTCCAAAGTATGACAACTCTTAAGAAACCTACATGCAGTACTACTGACAATTCCACTGTGATACTTTCAGCAAATGTTCATAAGGCAAATTAAAAGCTAAAAGAGTTAATTTGGTCTTGAAAGTACTAGACTTTAGGACAAAAAGTAGGGGCACACATGTTCAGCAACTCCTTTTTACAGTTATGCCAGAGCCTGCAAATCTGAACAGACCTATTCTCACAGTAAAGGACTTGATAGGGATAACAACCAATTTCAGACAGTGCTCATACTTGATACTTTTCTTACATTAAAATGGTTTGCAAAGTTATCGCACACTACTATGTAGCTGATAAACTTCTCTTGACCTTGGCTTCTAGGAACTCTATTTAGAGGCTTGCAGAGTCTGAGCTGTCAAGCTCAAATTGCCTTGGCAGCTTGGCTTGTGGACCTGGGGTAAAAGTAAAATGTATTGTTTGATACCCTTAAAAATGACAGTCGTGGTGAGTCTAAGTTTTATCTATCACCCTTAAAAATGACTGTATTGTGGTCCCTGCTTACGAAAATCCTGCAAATGACATGAATCAGCAGCAGTTCTTCCAAGCCAGAAAAAGTCTTAAGGATCTCAATTACATCTTGGGAATTTCAGCCCAAAAAAAGACACTGAACTAAGCCATTTTTTGAATACATACAACTGTAGATGCAGCTTTAGCAGCAGTAACAATGACACTCAAATGACACATGACTAAATGTAAATTAACTTTGGAAGTTAAGAGAATGAACATCTCAATAGCTATTAAGTGTCAACATTCAAGGGAAGAAAAATATCACAAGTGCCTAAGATATTGAAAAAATAAAATTAGTCATGTTGGATAACTAAACGGGGACCCTAAGCACTAATGTAGCAGTGGAATAAGGTTTGTTGTAAAATGGGTCTAACAAATGTAATTCCTTTTCAAATGGAAATTTAGCAGTTTGCTTTGCCTCTCAACAATTATTAAGAAATGACAATGGAATTCACCAATAGCTTCTTCTGAATACAAAATCATGCTTTGGACCAAACTATTCAACATTTTTTTGAGAACAGACGAACAGATGAGCTTCTTTATTCCTGTCAGTTTCTAATGGTGGGCTTGCTAACTTCTCAGACTATGTAACAACTTCAACTGCCACAGAACAAAAGCTCAAACTATTATAGACTGCAACTAAAAAAGTGGAATGTGGTGCAGTGTAAGAAACAGTACCAGTATGGGAGCATATACTGGTGAAGCAAGTTCCAGTTTATTTGGTGGACCTCTATCTGTGAAGTGACCACAGTCAGTTTCAGGAGAGGAAAGCATATATCACCTAGCTATCAAGTACAATGCACTTTCATACATACAGACGATATTTTCTATTACATGGAAATCAGTTCTCAAAGTCAGCTGCATATATGGGCATGCCTGGGCTCTGGTGTTTCACCGTCCACAGATAAGAGTCCTCTTGCACAAGTGAGCATGTGTCGGTTCTGAGGAGCTGCTGACTATGAAATAAAAATTTTAAACTAAATTGAGATCCAATGTCACGTGTCACTGTCTACAACCCTCTACCAAAAAGAAGAAGCTGTTTCTTGCTTACAGTCCTGGAAGAACAGTCAGGAAGTCAGTCATCATTCATCTCTTCTGGGCTAATAAACTGACCACAGAATATGGAGTTTCTAGTTACCATAATGTAAAAATGTGATTTTTTTTTTGAGAGAGAATATTGACATTTTTTTGCTATGAACAATCACATTACTAGGACGAAAAATGTGTCATTATTTATTTTATTTATTTATTTCACATTTGTTTACCAGGGTGGTCTGAGTGGGTCTACACAACCTGTTTTCAGCAGAGGCCCGGGAAGAAAAGCTCCACATGCAGTACAACAGTATAATCCAATACAATATGAATTATATTAGAAATACTATACAAAAATAAGTTGAAAGAACAAACTATGTTACAAAATGTTGCAATATATTACTACACATCTAGACAATTCTATAGAATTAAAACATTACAGACAATAATAGTCACTCTCACCATACATGATATAGATAGTGTCTAAAACATAGTACGTAGGTAGTGCAGTGTGTGACACTGACTGTTATAGTACATGAAAAATAGAATGCTAGTTTCAGTTAGGAAAACAGCAGCCAGAAAGTTAGCGATGCAGACAGATAGTGAGAGAGTTAAGAAGAACAGAAGCAATACAGCCTGAGCAGTAGGTTAAGGATATGGTATAGTAACAGAGGAGTTAGAAGAGCCTTAGGATCTTGCAGTCTGTGAGGGACTGAAATGTGACAGAAGAGGACGATGAGGCTAGTGTGGAAGAAGAGGAAGACCTGAGCATTAGGCAGGCTTTATGCAGGAGCACAGCCATGTATTTTTGAGATGATTTTTAAAGAGGCTTTGAAATGGGTTAGGCCAGGCATAGACCTGGTAGCTAGAGGTAGTGAATTCTAAAGTATAGAGACAGAGTATGAATACAGAGAGTGACATGGTTTTCTTGTGGGTTTTGAGATAGCTAAGAGATTTTTGTGTCTTCTGATCATAGGGATCGATTTGGTGTGTAACGTGCGACTAGATTGGCTAATGCAGGGCAAGCAGTAGGCTTGAAAATAAGGTTGTGCAAGGTGGATAGCTGAATAAAGGCAAGCTGGTTGGGGAGTTCAAGCCAGTTTAATTCTAGGAGTGGTTTACAGCGGTGTGTGTGATGTGTAGAGTTGGTGGCAAATTTTGTTGTAGCACTGTTCCACCCTGCTTAGGGTAGAAGTTTGTAAGTTAGTTAGGACAGGGGCACCATAAAGAAGGGGAGGGGAGAGTAAAAAATGTTTTTGCAAGGGTAATTTCGTTTGCTGCAGTGATAAAATATTTGTTTCTATATAAGAGTCCCAGTTTTTTTTTATGAGTTTTCTTTATATTTTGCTGTAAATGAGAATCAAATGAATGTTTACTGTCAATAACTCTGAGAAATTTGGTTTCCTGCACTATTTCTCACAGTGTTGTCAAATGCAAGGATGTTGAAATGATCAGTGACAGTGGAGGTGTTTTGGGATGAAAGAGTACTAGTTTTGACTTCTTTGGATTAAGAAAGAGTTGGACATTTCTTAGCTAGGATTCGACTGCAGTAAAGGACTGTTAAGTTTTTGAAAATAGTTCTGGTAGTGATTGAGCAGTACAGATTATAACTAATAAAAAAAAAGAAGCGTCTACGTAAGAAGTGGGATAATCCAAGTCTATGCCAAGTATCAACATGCTTCACAAGGAGATTTCAGGGAATAATCATGCTTGGACCATTGTGCTATGCACCACAATCTTCTAAATATATCCAAATGAGAGATCTTTCTGAGATGAAGCTGGGATATCTTGTTTAAACTGATGGAGGAAGGATCAAAGCTGCCAAGGTAAACATCAGTTCTTCAGCCACCATTTTCATACAGATTAGTCATGCTACCGGTATCCTATTGCTGCCACTAATTGGACAAATGTGGAGATTGCTACAACTGATGGGTAGGCATAAAAATAAACATTTTCAGATACAAACGCCAGAACCACTGGAGGAATGGCTTTGGCAACACTAAACAAATGAAAAACATGAGTGTCAAAAAGAAAGGCCCAAGTATGTAGCAGGTATTAGGAAAATTACATCAACTTATGTGCAGAAAGATTAACAATAGGGAGGAGGTGGTGAAAACCTGCCCAAAGGCTTGCTGGTTTAAATGCAGTTATCAACATTGCCAATACATCATACCCAAAGACCAAGAAAATAAAAACAAAACAAAACAAAAAAAAAAACAATGACCAAAGAAGTTGTGCAAAACATTTCTCCTGTTACACAACTAAGAAGACGGACAGTAAATAACTATCATTGGTATGCTCCAGACTCAGTGACTATTCTTAACACTTCATTAACATAACAAACTCCTCACTCACAGACAGTGATTTTCCATTCAGTAAGCTGTACCATCTTTTCATCAAGTTCAAAATCTTTTGTCTGGATAACATCAAAATCATTATAAATCAATATTTAAATAATATGTTTTGCAAATTAAACAGAAATCTTGCATTCTGTTTATGCCAACATAATGTCCTAACCACAACCTTCCAGACACCAGAAGGAATGCCCTAGTTTATATTTTACAGCCCATACATTACACTCTCATATGTATTGCATTCCAACCATTTTTTCCGTTAATCTGCAATAGGGATTCAAACCTTTGCAGCATCTACAGTACTTCTATGCATTAAATCCAACAGATTTTAGCTTGTTTACTTAACAGTGCATCTTTTCATAAGACTAAAAGTTAAACGTTTACTGAGAGGCTGCTAATTGATTTTCTGATCTTTGAGGGGAACAGGGCTAGGAGGACAGACAGTATCTATACAAGTGAGAACTTACGCTGTAACATACATTTACAGCAGAATTAAACCTAAGTTTACAGTCGGTAATGCCAGTGGAAGCAGCTGTCTTATCCAAGGCAACAGCCCCTATATGGAGGGGAGAAACTTCCTTGCTGGCAAACGTATAAAGTTATGCAAGCTTGCTGTGAGTTAAAAGGAGTTTGGGGTTTAAAAATATTTTTTTTCCTTAAGTGTTTTTATTGAAGTGAAACTTCTTTGGAAATGTGGCACTGGGTTCAAACTAGATGAGAAGCAGCAAATGCACAAACATCAGTGTGCACATATAAGTTGCAAGACGGAGATATATTCAAAAGAACTGTCAGATAGAATATCTGAATACAATAGCTTTTTATCAGGACTAGTGCTTTTGTCAGTATTAACATGGAATGCAAACAGACTACTGAATTCTATTAAATAGTGCAGGGTAAATAGCAATGCTACATGAGCTGCATCTGGACAGAAAAGAGCAGAGAAACAGAAGAGCAGGAACAACTACAGAATACCAAAAGAAATATGTCAGTATTTGGATAATATGCATGACTTGAAAAAGGGTGATGTTTTACACTCTGCATACTCTTTCCTCCATTTTCTTAGACGCTTCACTAGATGGAGTCCCTAAGAGCAGCTTTTTGTCTATACAGGTGAATTAAGGAGCTGCACTTTAATATCCTCTGTCAGGGACTGAAGTCTCAAGCCAGGCAAGTTTCTTAGCTTCACGTCCTATTACTGTTGCCATAGATGTTGTATATACTGCATCACAGCCACACTTTCTAGAGTGCTTAGTCACTTGACTGAATGAACTCCTGTAGTTTTGTCTTCAGGTCAGCATCAAGCACCTCCCCCAGATCTATCCTCTCCTAGATGAAGAAGCATGGCTATTTGGAATTTAATCATGTGTCTCTGGCAATTTACACCCCCTGAAGTACAGAAAGAGAGCCATATAGACTTTCTTCATACTACTGTTCAAGTCCCTACCTGCTTTGTCATATGGGGAAGTTGGGGGGAGGGGGATATGAATCAGTTTAAACTTTTTTTAGGATCCATGGACATCACCACTGACTCTGCCAAATGATTCTTGAGTAAGTATTTGTGGGGGTCTTGAACCTTATGAAACCTATCCAGTTTCTTTGTAACATAGGTCTGGCAGGTTCTTTGGAGGATTCCACAAAGATTGGGCCCGCAGAACTGAAGAAATGGCCATAAGGCTTAGCAGCATTCAGACCTGGCAGGTCAAGTATCTTTTTTTGGAGGAGGGGGATCCTCTACTGCTCCCTTTATTTCTCATGAAGAACTCCATCCTGGAAAGCATTTATCCAAATGAGATTTTCCCTGTAAGGGATTCAGAGGAGATTATGTTCTCTGTGTCTGTATCACAGCTAAAAGGGACAGACAGCAGTAATGAATAATCCAGGTTTTTACACTCATCTTTCTACGACTCCTCTCTCATTGCAGGAGAGTGCTGTAGCTTTCTTTTGGCTGAGGGGACAACATACACTGATGGTACAAGTACCTTGTATCAGGCTCTAAATGGCATTTAGCTGGCCCCTAACTAGGTTATACCACTGCTACGAAAAAGCCTGAGGAGCAAAGAGGATAGAGGAGGAAGACCTATCAAACATCTGATAAGCAGATGACAATAATGAGGGGGTGAACTACACCTGCCAATTTCAATTTTCTTGTAAGCAGCAACCACCCTGAAAGTCTTGGCCCCTAAAATGGAAACAAGCCATACTCCATGGCATTATTTTTCACTAAAACAGCTGGATCACACTCTCACCTTCAAAAATAACCAATCAGACATCCACAGCAAGAGACCATGTCTCAACGTCCGAGAGAGATTTCCATCTTTAGCTTTGGTGCTGTTCACTGCACCACTGTACCCAGGCATGAAGTCTTTCAGAAGAGTATCAGAGGCTTCTGGATGAGTAGATATTTGCTTCATAGGGTATGAAAGCTCCTCACCAGAAATAGCAGCCCCTCGGACTAGGGTGTTGAAAGTACAGTTGTGTACACTTACCATAAATATAGATGTTTGAGTGTATTCACTGTTGCAGTCATTACTTTTGGGTAATCTGCTGGCAAGTTGCCCTCAGTCGGCCTGAATTCCAAAGTCTTGGGTCCTGCGTCGGTTGCTGTCTCCTCTTCCATGACGTCAGGTCGTCAGGGGTATAAAACATGCAGCTGACGCCATTTTCTTTAGTTTTTCTTGCCCCCAAAAAGGTAGCAACATTATTTATATATATATATATATATATATATATATATATATATATATATATATATATATGTGCATGTGCATATATGCATCAATATAAACTTTACCTTCATCTACAAGCAAATACACCACATAGGTTGTAGAAGATAGAGAAGGATAGATAAACTTCAGAATGACAGGGGGATGGGCGGGAGGGTAACCTGGACTGCAACAGTGAATACACTCGAACATCTACATTTATGGTAAGTGTACACAACTGTACTATGTTCTTCGTGTTTCACTGTTGCAGTCATTACATTTGGGTAGAATCCCAAAGCTATGGTTGGGAGGCTAGAGCTAAACAGCATTAGGTGCGGCTATAAGGCCCTGCTGCACTGCAGTGGCAAAGCCTGCCCTGGACTTAGAGTAGAGAAGCAAATGGTAATGCTTTGTAAAGGTGAGAACAGAACTCCAAGTTGCAGCCTCTAGAATGTCTTTGGTTGGTACTCCTCTGAGAAAGGCTGCTGAAGTAGCTGCAGCTCTGGTGGAATGAGACCTAATGCCCTTGGGCACAGGTTTACCATGGTGTAAGTAGCAGAAATGGATGCAGTGGCTTATCCACTTTGAAATTGCCTGCTTTGAAATAGCCTTTCCTTCTGATCCTGCAGCATATGACACTAGTAATTGCTCAGTTTTCCTTAGAGCTTTTGTCCTGCTCAAGCAGAATCTTAGCTATCTGTGTATGTCCAAGGAATGCAGAATTCTCTCCCCCTTGTTCTGCGGATTTGGATAAAAAGTTGGCAGATGAATTGTTTGGTTAACAGCCACACTGGAAACCACCTTAGGCATAAAAGTAGGATTTGTCCTCAGAGACGCCCTGTCTGGGTAAAATATGATAAAAGGCTCTACAGCCATGAGGGCCTGTAGCTCTGAAACTCTTCTTGCTGAAGTAATTGCTAGTAGCAGAGCTGTTTTCCATGATAAGAACTTTAGATCAGCGGTAGCAGCTGGTTCAAATGGAGGCAGGGTGCGCTTTTCCAACACATAATTGAGGTCCCATGCAGGTAATGGTGATCTTCTAGGAGGCCTTACATTTTTGGCTCCTCTAAGACACTGCTTTAGTAAAGGATGAGAAAAGATTGGTGGCTCTGTATTGTAATGAGCCGAAATGGCAGAGGCATGGATTTTGATTGATGAGAAAAATAGGCCTTTATCAAGCATCTCAGTTAAGTATTGTAAAATCTGAGGAATATTTGGTTCTCCTGTATCAGTTCCTTGTGCTTGATTCCAAACACAGAATCTCTTCCATTTTTCAGTAAAAGATTTTCTAGTACTAGGCCTTCTGGCTTCCAAAATGACATCCATCACAGCTTTACTGAGAGGTGTTGTTTGTACGACTACATGATTAGCCATGCTGCCAGGTTCAGAGTCTGTAGTTGACTGTGTAGGATCTGATTGTTTTGCTGGGACAGTAGTTGTGGTCTTTGAGGCAAGGTCCAAGCTGGGTATTGAGCCAAGTTCTGGGTTCTGGGCACCAGTATTGGCAGGGCCAGTCAGGGGTAATTAATATCATCTTTGGCTTTTCCTGTCTGACTTTTAGGAGGACCTTGGGTAGAAGAGGCAGAGGAAGAAAGGCGTAAACTGACAGGTTTTTCCAACTGAAGGATAGGGTGTCACTTTCCATGCTTGTCTGTGATAAGTCCTTGTGCGGAATCTTTTCAATTGATAATTCTGAGGAGAGGCAAATAGATCTAGGTCTGGGCTTCCCCATTTCTCTGTTATCATGCTGAAGACTTGTGGATTTAGTTTCCACTCGTGAGGATCCATAAGGTTTCTGCTTACATCGTCCGCCAGCGTGTTTTGTTTTCCTGGCAGGAATTGAGACTGAAGATGTATTTGGTAGGCCAAAGCTGTGTCCCACAGTGCCATGGCTAATCTGCAAAGGGGGTATGAGTGTGTGCCCCCTTGCTTGTTTATATACCACTTGACTGTGGTGTTGTCCGTCTTTACCAGTAGTTGTCCTGGATGAAGTAAGTCCTTGAAGGCTGTTAGGGCATTTTGAACAGCTAGCATCTCTTTCTGGTTGATATGCAGATGCATTTGTTTTGGTGTCCATAAGCCCTGAATGCATCTTCCTGCCATGTGGGCTCCCCAGGCATAATCTGATGAGTCTGTTGTTAAGGTTTGGCTGGCAGGGAGTAGAGTGAAGGGCAGTCCCATGTTTTGGTGACATGCCTTTGCCCACCATAGAAACTCCTGTTGTAGGCAGGGAATGAGAGGAATCATTGCTTCCAGACTGTGTGAATGTTGACTCCATAAACTTTTGGGTACCACTGAAGTTTCCTAATACGCAGTCTTGCATATGGAATTAGTAGGATGCAGGATGCCATGAAGCCCAGAGCCTGCAGAATTTGCCTTGCAGAAGACTGGGTTTTTGTTGCCATCAGTTTGAAGTAAGCAGTCAGTTGCCTTTGCTTGTCTGGCGTGAGGTACACTTGCACCCAGGAATGTTATCTTTTGAGAGAGTACCAGTTGTGATTTCTTTTCGTTTATTGTGTACCCTAGGCATGTTAGAAGCCTTTTCACAAACGCCAGGTGTCGAAGAAGTGTCCTTGTTCTCTGCTTGAATGAGACAGTCGTCCAAGTAAGGATATATTTGTATACTTCTTTGTCTGCAAAATGCAATTACTGGTGCCAGGCACTTTGTAAACACCCTGGGCACAGTAGATAAGCCAAAGGGCAGTGCAGAGAATTGGTAATGCATTAAGCCAGCCTTGAATCTGAGGTATCTTCTGCACGACTGTCTTATTGGGACATGCAGGTATGCCTCTTTTAGGTCTAAAGTCACCAGCCAAGCATTCTTGCCCAGCATGGGCAGAAGCTGCTGCAAAGTTAGCATTTTGAATTTTGGAATGTCCAGGTATGTGTTCAAGATCGATAAATCCAGTATTGGCCGCCAGGCCTTGTCCTTTCTGGGTACCAACAGTAGTCTTGAGTAAAAACCTTGTCCTTTTTCCTGTTCTGGTACTGTCTGAATGGCCCCCATATCCATGAGGGACGTAACCTGTTTCTGTGCCTCTGCCCATTGATTTTTTGGCAGATCTGACAGACCATTTGCCATTGGCAGAGTGTGGAAATGGAATCTGTATCCCCAGTGATACGATGTTTAGTACCCACTTGACCTGGGTTATTAGCTGCCAATTTTGAGCAAAAAGTGCTAATTTTCCCCCTATGGGCGCCGCCAAAAGATAAGTGCTTGGTGTAGGCAGAGGGAAGTCATTGGGATTGCTTTCTGTAGGTTTGCGCTTTATCTCCTCCAGATTTGGAGGTGGAAGCGCCCTATTGCTTTGACCTGCATGAATCTTGCGCCTGGTATCTGGAACCCTTAGGGCATCTGGATTTGCCCCTTTCAGCTCTGTCTGACACAGGAAAGGACCAATTTTTTGTAGGCCAGTGTCTACTGAATCTTGGTGGCTGCACTTGTAAGAAATCTTTAACAGTTTGCATAGACTTGGCTTTGTCTTCCATTTTCTTTAAAACCTCTTCTGCCTTAACACCAAACAGAGAATCATGCTGTAAAGCTGCATCTAGCAATTTAGCTTCAACATGATCAGGAAAATTTTGTTCCTTTAACCAGGCATGCCTCCTAATCACAGATCCAGTAACTGTGGCCCTGCAGGAGGCCTCTAAGGAATCAAAACCACATTGCAAAGTATGATTTCCAACTTGCTCAGCTGCATGCAATAATTCCTGCAATTCTTTGTTTTCTGCACATTCTGAAATCAAGATCATTTTCTGTTTCAGCAATCCCATAACATGTTGTTGGTACTTAAGCATATAAAATTGACAGTTTAAGACCCTGATTACCAAGGTTGCAGATGTATAAACCTTTTTTCCCCATCTGTCTAGTGCCCTCGAATCTCTGTCAGAGGGGATAGGATTTTTTGCTGTTGAGGCCTTAACTCCCTTTGGACCCTGTGAAATAGTTTCATGATCAGCAGCAGGGTTTCTAAAAATGCATGTGAGTCAGGGACTCTGTAACATCGGTCAGGCTTACTGGGAGCCGGAGATAAGGAGTCAGGGGTCAAGCTAGACTCCAAAAAGACATCATTCACAATGTCTAAAACAGGGGGAATGGCTAAAGGTTTGTGCTGAGGGAGAAGAAGGAAACCCCTGAGCCTCCTTTTTGATTCTGAGAAGTCTTGACTCTCCCAGTGAAAATGCTCCCTCAAAGTATGCAAGGTTTCTCCAAATGAATAAACCTCAGGAGGAGATGCAGACGGAATAGACTCCTCAGCATCAGATTCCTCATAGGGAGGTACAGATAATTCCTGATCAGAAGAAATAGAAACCTGATCTGAAGATTCATAATCAGTGTCTAGCCTAGGCCTCTTATCTGGAGGGGGATGGGTACCCCTGATCAAGGTAATAAGGTCTTCAGCCATTTTCATCATCTGTTTTTTTCGGTATAGAGGCCTGTGCACGTGGCTCATGCATCATTTTTTTAGTTTTAGAAGTTGCTTTTGTCTTTGGTTTTGCAGCTGGCATCGGTTTGATATACAAAGTTGAGGTCTGAATACACCCTCAGAAGCCGGTGCCTGCTCAGCGGCTCCGGACTCATCTGAGGGAGATACATCCGTCGGTCCAACACCTTGAGTATCTTGCGGCATGCCGGACTCCACATGGGTGTCGGTAGAGGCCTGCGACTCGAAGGTAGCCAGTATCAGGGGCTGCGAAAGTGCCTCACTGAGTACCGGCGACTGGCTTAGGAGAAGCTTCGTCATCGGTTTTGGATCTCGACTGCCTTTCTCTGTCCTTTTCTTTGCGTTTTTTATGTACTCCGGTAGTCGGATTGCTATCAGGCGACATTTCTGGGCAATTAAATCTGTTTCCAAAAAACTTTGATGCAAAAATATACAGACACTTAGTGTGTTGGGTTAAATCTAGCACAAAACCGACAGCCAGGCACATTGTGATCAGGGCCTAGGCAAGGAATACAGTATAAATGGAAATTCTTAGAGGTATTTGCTTCCCACAAGTAATACAATTATTAACTTTTTCTGACATTGGTAAAAAGCAAGAAAAAAGTTTCCCCAACGGGGTACTTAGCTTTAGTGAAGACTTCAGTTCTGAAACTCAAACACGAATATTTCAGTAGTCGACTGACCAGTACTTGCGAAATGCTTCTGCTTCGGGCGCACCGCGTGGCAAGAAAGACTGAAGAAAATGGCGTCGGCTGCACATTTTATTCCCCTGACGACCTGACATCATGGAAGAGGAGACAGCAGCCGACGCAGGACCCAAGACTTTGGAATTCGGGCCGACTGAGGGGCAACCTACCAGCAGATTACCCAAATGTAATGACTGCAACAGTGAAACAAGAAGAACATCACCTAACTCATAACTTCTACTCTCATGTATGATTTCTCTTTTTACTTCTTTTTAAAGGGATTATCAAAACAGTAAGTTAACCTAGCAGATGGCAATACAGATTGGGTAAAGACCTCAAGACTATTCCAATCCAGGTAGTGTTGTAGGGTGTGCTTACCTATTTCTGATAGCTTCAGAGCAACCTCAGACATATGGTCTAGGCCTAAAAGAAACGGTGGCTGTAATAATCAGTATGTCAAATCTGGCAACCATATACATACAAGCCTTTTTCACTTCAGAAAAAGGTTTAACATCCTCAAAAACATTAACAGATACTAAAAACACAAATAAATATTTCCCCAGTGGGATATTTATCGGGCTCCAGAAGAAGGCAAAAACAAGCCAAAAATTTGGTCACAAGTGGCAAGTTTGTGAGCTAATGTCCAGTAGTTACGACTACTAAAATAGAGATCTAGTAAACACTAGATAATGTGATGAATGGATGTTGTTACTGTATTGGAGAATGAATGCCTTTAAAAGGGTATTAATGCACAGATACCCAGTAAAGAGCAAGTTTGCTGCTTCATAGCAGCATATTAAGTTGTCATGAAGTCAGAGTGAGGAAAAAAAAAACAGAAGCCTTTTTTTATGCTTGCCTTACATGGCTTTGCTGTTTAGCAAGTGTAAAATAAAAAATAAAAACAATAAAAGTCAAACAGCAAAAGTAAGTATGTTTTTGAAAGTAAACTTACCATAACAACAGATGTTCAAATAGATCAAGGTAGGCTGTATGAACCACCTTACCTTCATCCACAGTTCTGGTAACAGACTCAAAGAAATTGACCAAGTTGAGCAGGCATGATCTACCCTTCAAAAACCAAACTGTGTGGGATCCAGAATTTGGAGATTCCCTATATCCTTGTTTATTAGGGTCCATGATGATCCGTTCCATAGCTTTGCATATCAGACTCGTCAGGCTAATGGGCCAATAGTTCCCAGGGTCTGTAGTCGCTCCACCTTTGTGGAGATGGATGAAAGTAGCAGTGTGCCATTCGGTAGGGACAAAGCCTGAGGTGAGCCTGTGACTGAACAGGGCTCACAGGTGAGGTGCCAGTTGACTCTGTAGTTCATATAGAACACAACCAGGGATAATGTCAGGTCCCACAAAAGCTATATTCTTGGCCTTGGAAAGTGCTGTTGTAACCTGTGCAGCAGTAATACTGGGTGCCTGGCAATCTACTGGTATTGTGACTGGTCCTTTGGGGGGGTGAGAGGGGTAAAGTTGGCACCGAATCTGTTGGCCAGTATACCGGAAATATCTGTTGGCTTGGTACAGGAGGTACCATTGTGCAGTAGTTCAGAGCAAATCTGGGTATTACCGTGGAGATTCTTTACTTAACCAAAGAAGGCCTTGTTGTTGTCTTTACTATCGGCTGCAATTCTGTTTCCATAGCTAGCTTTAGATGATGTGACGAGGGATATCAACTTTTTGTTGAAGCTGATAAGTGAGTTTTTCCAGTCTTGGGACTTTACCTTATTCCGCATCAGTTTCCTCCTTCTGTTGTAGAGTTTGTTTATGGCAGGGGACCACCAGATTGGCTTCCTTTTTTTGGAGGAGAGCGTCTTGGTTCTATTGGGCATGGTGAAAGCCATGCATTTATGTATGTGTTCGTACAGAGCATTGGTGTACGATTTTGTGGTCACGCAACTATTCTCCATTTACATAGGTGCCGTGTTAGCCCCCTCTGTTTTTATGAGCCCAATGTTGGCTTTGGAGAAGTTTTTCATGGTGGTTACGGAACGTCTTGGTTCTATTGGGCATGGCGAGAGCCATGCATTTGTGTACGTTTTCGTACAGTGCATTGGTGTATGATTCTGCGGTCACGCAACTATTCTCCATTTGCATGAGTGCCGTGAAGTTAGCCACCTCTGTTTTTGGGAGGCCAAAGTTAGCTCTGGAGAAGTTTTTCATGGTGGTTACCTTTGGGGGGGGGGGGGTGGATGTGGATTTGCAAGGTGATTAGTTTTGTCAGATCTAACCAGGGAGGAGCTGACTACTGGTGTAGAGCACAGTCGCCCATGTTAATAATGATCAGGTCAAGGATGTTGCTACCTCTAGTGGGGGTAAAAACGAGCTGGTCCAGAACATTGGAATTAATGATCTCCAGGAAACGTAGGGCAAGGGTATTGGTACATGATTAGTTTACCCAGTTAATGGAAGGGTAATTTGAAGTCGCCTAGTAAGACAGTGTTAGATTGGACCCTAATATTCTCCTGGGTGCTTAAGAACGTGGAGTGTGAGTCTTGGGACATGGTTGGGGCCCTTTGGCAGGCTAAGAACTGAATCGCTGTCTTACCCAATATTAGCTGCACATGAAGCATCTCTGATGCGTTATACTGGGCTACCAGTCTGGAGGTGTGCGCATCCTTTATGAATATGGAAACACCACTGCCTTTGGAGCTTCGGTCCAAGTTCTGGGGCCGAAAGGCGTGGAACGAGTTATAGCCTGGTAGTGCAGGGGTTATTTCTGCTGCCTTGAACCAGGTCTCTGTTACAGCACAAATGTTGATGCTCTCCATTTTAAGGAGTGCTTTGAGCAAGTGCATTTTGAGATTTAGACTTCTAGCGTTGAGCAACATGACCCTCAGATTGCATTTGTTTGTAGCTGTTACGATGGTAATTTGGTCTTTGGAACACCACCTAAAAAAGGCACTATAGGGGTGGTAAGAGCCTTGGCCAATATCTGGAAGCCCAGGGGTGACAAATGCAGGCCATCTCTGGCAAAGCATTGAGGTCTGTCAATCATGTCATCCCAGGCAGATACTGGATCCCTTTAGAGTGACACCGGAAACGTAGCCAATTGTTGAAATCAATAATTTTCTGCTTGTTCTGTGATATAATTCTGGGTGATGGTAGGATGCTGCTCAGGGCTAGGGTCATACCCGCCTGTGGTACATAATCTGAGAGCTCCTCCATGTCTCTTTTCATGCAGTCCAGGGAGGTACGTCTCAGATCATTCACACCCACATGTACAATGACAGTCATATTTGTACCTGCTGTTGAGGGACCTGAGTTTGTGCGTTATGCTGTAGATCCTGGCACCTGACAGGCAGTTGACTGTTACTTTCGCCTTATTCAACCTAGTGAGTGGGACATCAGTGTGCCTCACTATTGAGTCACCTATGGCCAGTGTGTTGGGCATGCTGCTTTGCCTTGGGGGCTTTGCTTGAGTGGCACACTGTTTAGTAGAGTTGTGTGTCTCGTGATTAGTGTTGTGTTGTGGTGGTTGAGTGCGTTTCTGCCTTGGAGGTCTCTGCTACTTGGGTAGATTTTTATACACAGCCTCCGCGAAGGTGATGTGTGGTTTGTGTTTTTATGTGAAGGCAGTGCTGGTGTGTGTTCTGGAGGGCTGTGTGTTCCATGTGGTGTGGTGCAAGTGTTGACCTCCTCCTCTTGACCAGTTACTCCGGTCTTGGCTGGAGAGTGTGTGGCTTCCAGTTTGGATATATAAGTGCATCTCTTGCAAGTCTGAGTGTTGAAAAGTAAGAGGGGAGGGTTGTCGTTGTACATGAGGAAGTTGCTACATTGCCTCAGGATGCCCAAGTTCACCAGGTTAATAGGAGAAAGCACAGGGAACTGACCTTTAGACATGCCTGAAGGGGTGAGCATTGATAAGCACTGGATCTGTTTCCTTGTAGAACGTTTAGTGGTGGTAGCACTTTTGTGTGCTACAATAATTGCTACAAGAAGTCTGGTAAAGTGCTAAACTAATAAGCTAGTATAAGTGCAGGAGAGGAGAGAACTAGTAGATCTAAGGAAAAATTGAAGGGCAGACTGTAGCACTGCTCAGAAGCTTAAACAGTCCTGGATACAATAAGTCTGTATCTGGACTAGACTAGTTACGGGAAAGGCGGGCTTTTAAACTGGAAAGTTGAGAGAGATGGAAAAACTGTCCAAACAGCCAATAAATTACAATTTCTGGGTCAGGAACCACTCCTCTTCTGGTAGGTAGGCTATCTAGTGCTCCCACTGATAAGCTAGAAGTCTTCCGTCCAACACAGAAAGGCTTGGGGGGGCTAAGAAGCTTACAAACAGTCTTGGACACATCAAATACTTATCTGGACTAGACTAGTTAAAGGAAAGGGGAAAAAGTGCAAATGCAGGCTTTTGAATCAGAAAGGTGAGAGACAGGGAAATACTGCCCAAACGGCCAATAAATACAAGTTCTGGGCTAGAAACCACTCCTTATGTGGTAGATAGGCTACCTAGTGCTGATCACTCCCACTGATAAGCTAGAAGGCTTCCCTCCAACACAGAAAGGTTTGGGGGGCTCAGGAGCTTACAAACAGTCCTGGATATAACAAATCTGTATCTGGACTAGACTAGTTACAGGAAAGTGGAGAAACAAGCTTAGAATTTTTTTTTTTTTTTGTAAAATGGAAAAAGAGAAAGCTGGAACAGAAGATAATTCAAGGTTAAGAATCTAAGTGTGGGTTGGCCTTCTCAAATGTTCTTTCTCTATTAGGTAGAATGAATTAATGACAGTAGACTCGAAGGAATGTCCCAGATCAAATATACAGTATGTATGGGCGGGCAACTGCAAAGCCACCAAGTATAAAAACAAAACAATAGAGACGGTGGGTGGGAAACTATTACAGCTACTAGCTGTAGGCACTAAATGAAAGTTTTAAACAGATAAAGGAGCAAGGAGACTCTAGAGAATGCTTTTAACTGCAAACAAATCAGTTATATGATACCTGACTAGAACACAGAAACCTCAAAAAATGCACAGAGCACTCAAACAGAAAATACAACTCTCAGTATGAAAATGCAGTTTGCAGTTAAGTAATTCAGTAAACATGCAATTAGAGTAATGAAATAGTATATAGCAATAAGAAATACAGTTAACAGTATAAAACAGTACATAAATGCAGTGAAACAGAAAAAAAAGCTTTGTAACAGTGCAAAATGTAGTAGATTAACTGTATAGCACAATTCTAAGCATTACAGAAGTGCAATTCAATGAAATAAGTGTGAGAAATAACTTATTCTGCTCTTGAAATCTTAAGGAATTTCTGCTTAGTCCCATTAATGAATCACCATTCACAGCCTGGTAAATACAAGAGTGGACATGTCTAACCCCAGTCCAAGGTGGTTGTAGGGACTACACCAAAGAGAGCTAATGAAAATGATAAATGGTCTGAGGAACCAGAAATGACCACAGCGGTCACCCAACTAACGCTGGGACAGTATAGTACCTTGCTGTAGTAGCAAATGCTGCTTGCTAATTTTCTCTTTTTCTGGCTGAAATACAGAAGAACTAAGGAAATGGTAGGTTGTTCCATGGTAAAGGCGAAAAATATGCCTGATTCCTGGGAGAGCCTGGCAGCAGAGGTTAAGACATGCAAGTATTAAAAAGTCAATCTATCCACCAAAAAATGAAGAGAAAAGCACTTTAAACATTTATCATAGCTCCCAAAGTAATGAAGTTTTAAGAGCTTTTTTTCCACAAAAGTACACAGTAACAAAGAGTCCAAAATAAAAGTTACCAAAAGTCCCACAATAAATTTACAAAAATGCTTTTTCCTAACGTAAAAATATATTTTTCACAGAAAAAAGTTTAGTTTCGGACATACTTTTAAAACATGCAAGTTTTTTAACTTGAAAGGAACTTATCTGCCCAGCAATTGAAAAACGCTAGCAGACTGTCAATCCTCAGAAGCCCACAACAGGAGTGGTCATCGTGGCAAGTAGACTATGAATGGCTTAGCATCCAAATCACTCTTTCTTCAGCTCTGCTTGAGCTGACTAATGGTTTAGTTATGTAGAAGGTGCCCTTAATCTTTGGAAGTTGACCAACTGTTACATCCGCAGCAGGATATTTAAGCATATAACCCATGCCTGGGTGTTGGTAATGCTGGATTTACCCATGGTTGGTGTGGTTTGGTCATGAGGGCGAAGCCTGAGTGACCAAACAAAGACAACCATGAGTAAATCCAGCATTACCCACACCCAGAAGTGGGTTATTGCAATTATACAATGATATTTAAGAAAACATTTACTTACTTTTCTTAAATAATGCCCTTGTATAATGGCATTGTGCTGTCCTTCCACCACTGGAAAGCTCCGCTTTGCCATTGCTGATGTACTGAGCATGCGTTTGGAACATGCGCTCCCACGCATACCCAGTACATCAGTGCTCGGGAAAGTAAGCAACAGAGAAAAGAAGATCTCCATTGCTACACTTTTTTTTTTAAACCTTTAAAATTAAAGAATATATCAATGGAAAAAAGTCCGGGAAACTGGACCTTTTTCCATTGTATATTCTTAATGGGCACACTGGTTGGGCTGGCCAATCAGCGTGCTCATTTTACGATGTTACCGGCCAGTCACTGTATAAAACCCAATAACCCATAGAGCTAAGGTCACTGCAGCATTGATCAATACAGTGAGCTTTAAGAACTTCCAAGACCGCTGTACATTGGCAAACGGCTCAATTCCAGCTCTCCCAGTATAAAAACTCAAACTCAGCAGAGAAGGCCAATGGACTTTTGTGTTTGTGGGTTAATTTCAGTAACTGGCTAGAAGTGCGCTGCCTGTATTCCAGGAAAAAAGAAACACAAAGGACCTGAAGAAAAATCAACTACAAAAGGTGAGGAAAAAACAGTGACTGGGAAAATTACTGCAGCTGTTTAGTAAAACACACTGTAAGCTCCAGACATGACTTGAGTAAGCTAGAGAATAGCATAAGTCAACTGCACACATAACTGGTTAAAATAACCCAAACACTGACTGGGTATATCAACTCAAACAACGAAAGGCTGGAAAAATGGAAGAGGCTTTAAAAAAGAAGTTACATACTTACCATAATGTTCTATCAGTGTTGTCCATTTTCATTTTTTTCTCAATCATTGGGTTCAGATCTGATCCTCAGTTCTGACTCAGCCGATACTACAGCTCATGGCCAACTGAAACTCTCAAGCTCCTCCCTACCCATAATGCACCAACCCTAACATACCTCAGATTCTGTTTGCTGCTGCTGCTTCTTTCAGCTTTTCCCGGTTAGGGGTCGCCACAGTGGATCACCTGTCCACTCATGATTGGCAGCAGAGTTTTACGGTGTCGAGTTGCCAGCCCGGAACCCAATTTTCCATGGAAGGCACATGCACACACTCACACCTAGGGCCAACTTAGTGTGTCCAATCCACCTACAGCATGTCTTTGGGATGTGGGAGGAAACCGGAGCACCTGGAGGAAACCTACGCGACCACAGGGAGGACATGCAGAGACTGCACAGAAGGCACCCCAGCCGAGAATCGAACTGGAGAACCTCTTACTGTGAGGCGACAGTGCTAACCACTGCACCACCATGGTCGCCTGACCTCAGATCCTGTTGGCTAATTAACACAAACAATAACTATCTGAATAATGTTCCTAACACAGGAAACCAATATATGGAGATCCATACAAAACAAAATGGTGTCTTAACAGCATCTCATTCTTCCAAAAAATCTAAGATATCAAAGGCTGGGGGTCGGTGGGTGAGAAGTTGAGGAAGAATGAAACTGGACAACACAGATGGAGCATTATGGTAACTACTTAACTTCTTCATCTGATGTTCATTTTCATTCATTCCTCAATCGCTAGGACAGAGTTCCCAGCTACCTTATATCCCAGGTGGAATCTAAGGAAGCATATTCCTGAGCATGGTTGAACCAAAGGCTGCTCTTCCCCTCAAGACCAGATCCAGTTTGTAATTTAAGTATGAGGATTAGCCCAAAAGGCAGCTGTGCATATGTCATCCATGGAATGGATGGATAAAAAATACTGAAGAGGTTGCCATAGTTCTTGTAGAGTGAGCTTTTAAAGGTCTTTGTAATGGAATGCCTAATTTATTTTAGACAAAGGCTATGCAGTCCATAATCGATCATGCTAATATCACTTTTGTGACAGACTTGTCCAATTTATTTGCAAAAGATATAAATAATTGACCAGATTTTCTAATGATTTTTGTTTTGTGCAAGTAGAGATGCAGTTGTCTATGAACTTCTAGCAAATGCAATAAGTACTCACCTTTGTTTTCGAATTTGGGGATGAAAATGGGCAAATTAACAGACTGATACTGAACTCTGACACCACCTTAGGAAAGCAGGGTGGATTCTTAATGTCAGCCTATCCTTATGGAAAATCAAGTAAGGAGGTTCAGAGGACAATGCTTGGAGTTCTGAAATTCTCCTGGCAGAAGTAATGTCTCTTCCTGGTCAAAAATTTAAGATCTCTTTTTCCGGATGGTTCAAACAGGGATGGATTAAGGCCTGCTGAACAAGGATAAAAATCCCATACAGGAGTAGGATCTTTATAAGGTGGTCTAAGTAAAATAGTACCTGTTAGAAATTCTTAGCAGAAGCCAAAGAAGAATTGTCAACTCCTATGTGAATGCTACTGATTGTTGCTAACTGAACTTTAATGGTAGAGGAGTTTTAGCTCCCTCATTAAAAATTTCTGCATAAAATTATAGTACACTTTGTGTAGCGGCTGAAAAAGGATCGATACTTTTCTGATGCGACAATAAACGCATCTCTTCCATTTACTTTTGCAGATTTTTCTAGTGGAAGCTTTATGGGAGGACAAAAGTATATGATGAACAGGGAACAAGAGATTGTCTGACTATTAACACAAGTGGAGAAACCACGCTGTCAGCTTTAGGTTTGAGATGTCTGGGTGAACCATGCCTTTCAGGTGAGACAGGTGGTTTGAAATTGGATCCAGAATCCAAGCTCCACAGGAAAGGGAACTTAACTTGTCAAGGCCAGTAAGGTGCAATGAGGATGACCCTGCTCTTCAATCCTGCAGCTTTCTGCAGGAATTTGGGAATCAATGGGGTTGATGGATAAGAATAGAAAAGACTGGGGGGCCAATGGTGGTGCACAGCGTACCTCAGTGATTCTCACACTGGGGGTTTAGGTCAAAGAAACTGCTGCATTTGTTTAGGGGAGACGCAAAAAGAGCACAGCAAGGCTGGCCTCACTGACAGAAAATTATCTCAGTCACTTTTTTGTTGAGAGACCACTTGTGAGTTAAAAGAATCGACCTGCTCAATTTGTCTGCTATAACGTCAAACTTCTCTGGAACGTGTGTTGCTATCAGAAAGTGAATGGATGAGATCGCCCACTGCAACACACTGAGGGCTTCTCGACACAAGGGATAACACCTGGTTCTTCCTTGTTTGCTGATGTACCACACTACTGACATATTGTCTGCTGGGATCACAACTGTTCCCAAAGATATGCCTGTGCAATCTGGGAAGAGTCAGTGGTCACTATGGCTTTGGGTTAAGGGAGAATGAACTGAGGGCTTACTAAAAGTTTGTCTTACCTTATGCACCATCAAAGGTATTTCTTGCAGATCTGTGTGATCGTTATTTGAACTGATATCTTCAGATAAAGATCTGACCACTGGGATGCTAGCATCCACTGAAGAATTCTCATATATCTCATCAGAGGAACAAGTATTATGGCTGCTGACACCAACCCCAAGGCTTGAAGAATCCATCTAAAATTTGAGAATAATTTTTGCGACTTCGATTCTCAAGTTTGAACTCTGTGTAAGGGAAGTGAAGCTCTCAGCCATACTGTATTGAATTATGCTCCTATTAATTTTAGTGTCTGTGATGGATGCAACTGAGATTTTTTATAGTTTACTGTGATCCCCAGAAGGGGGATGGAGTACCTGGTTTCTTACTATCATGAGAAGATGCCTGCTCGGGGCTGTAATAGGCCAGTTGTCTAAATATGAAAACACTTGGAATCCCTGCAGTCTCAAGTGAGCTGCCACCACTGCCATCCATTTATTGAACAGCCTTGGGGCTGTGGTGAGACCAAAGGGCAGAGCTTTCACTGGTAATGGACTGGCTCCCTGCCGGAAGTGTAAGAACCTTCTGGACAGCCTGTTCATTTTTATGTGATATTATGCATCTTGAAGGTCTATCAAATCCAATCATCCTTGCCTAGAAAGAGCAGTATGGACTGAAATGTGACCATCTGAAACTTTGAGTGATGAATTGATTTGCTCAAGCTGATGAGATCCAAATTTGGTCTCCAGTCCCATGTTTTCTTTGGCAGTCAAAAAAATCCTGAGTAAGTTCCAGATTCTAGCTGGTCTGATGGAACTTCTTGGATGACTGTTTTCTCTAGCAGCTTTTGTATTTGAATTGCTCCGTCCTTCTTCTGACTGGGGGGAATGTCGGGAATTTTTCATAGAGTTGGAGGTGGAAGGAAAAAGGGAATTCTATGTTGTTGTGTCTTTCGGCTTTTTCCTGGTTAGGGGTCGCCACAGCAGAACTCCGGTCCGCTAATGATTGGCAGTTGATTTTTACGTGCCGAGTTGCCAGCCCTGACATACAACCTTCAACGAAGGTCCGTCCATTCATGCACGTCTCCACACAGAAGACGCTCTAGCTGAGAATCGAACCAGACAGCATCTTACTGTGAGGCGACAAAGCTACCGCAGCACCACAACCGCGGATGAAAAAGGGAATTCTATAACCTCTGGAAATAATCCTCTGCACCCAAGTCTCTTTTGTGATATCTATGCCAGCTCGCTAGTGCAGGGATAAGTGACCCCCCCCAACTGCTTCCAGAGGTGGGCAATCGGAACTCCTTTCAAAACGCTAGCAGGGTCTACCACAGAAAGTGTCACTAGACCCACGGTTTTGTAGGCCACCTCTAACACGTGGGGAGGCACCTTCCACCACTATCACCCCCTCTCCCTCTGGGGGAACCAGCTCTATGCGGATCTTGGAAAGGACACTGGGATTTTTTGAACCACATCTTTCGTCTCCCATGTTGGTTCCTAGAAAAGGTCCTTTTGGGGGGAGGGGGGTTGAAAAATGTACTCCTGCAACAGAGAGCATCTTTTCATCCTTCTCGCTCCTGGACAGTGCATCCTTCACGTTTGAGCTAAACAGAAAAGATCCAGCAAAAGGAGCACTGACAAAAGAAGATTTGAAGAGCTCCACAAAGTCACACAACCGCATTCAGGCATGTCTCATTAAGATGCCCAAACCCTGCTGCCCTTGGGGTAGCCCCAGATGCATGCAAGAGAAGCCTCATGGATGAGTTGCAGATGGACAGAATGGTTGTCAACTGTGAGGCTACCACAGCTTGAGTCTCTGCAGTAGTTAATCCTGAAAGAGTATTTGACAACTCCTTAACTGAATCTCTATGCAACCTTGTAAAGTGTGCCAGGTAATTCAGTGAACTAACAGCAAAGGTCACTGAAACATAGACATGCTTTCCAAACCTGCCCAACCCCTTGGACTCTCTATTATGGGAATGGACAGTGGAACTTTGTTCCACAAGTTCCTTCTTTGTGGCCACTGCCATGACCATGGCATCTACAGGCACTGCCTTGCTCCAGCGTTCCCTTCCTATTGGGGATGCCACAATTCAGTCTGGTCTCTTGGGGATGGGTTCAACCACATCAGGTTCCTTCCACACCCGCATAGAGATCAAATCAATGAGCTCATCAGTGGGCAGAATCAGCCATAAGGAAGATGGGCCAGATCCAAACACCTCCAGAAACACTGACTGCTCCAGGGCAGGATTTTGGGAGGACCAACCACCCCACTGCTTGAGAATCTGCAGAATGTCTCCAAATGAGTCGTCTTCAGATAGTGATCTGGGAGACCCTTCCGTGATAGATTTCCAAGAGGAACCAAAGTGCCACCTATTGCACTTCCTCTTCCAGGGTACTTCCTTGGTAGGATGTTTTAGGGAAGTATTGGAAGTGAGGGTAATGCCCTGCTGGGAGGTCTGGAGAGTATGGGCTGGCTGTCTCTGTAGAGATGAATGTCAAGGCTCTTGGTGAAAACACACATGAGATGTAGATGGTGGATTAAAGGAAGGAGAGATTCTTTGTCCTGCTGAAGCAGAGAACACTCTCTCCACTACCTTGAAGGCAGATCATCACAGGGAGAAAGAAGACGATGGAACTAAGAAGCCATGCTTCTATACCACTGTCTTGGTCTGTCCTGAAAGCAACCCACCCAAAGCAGAGGCCAGAGCCGAGCTATCCAGGGCCAAAGTTGCAAAGAGCAGAAATGGCTCTGAAAACTTTGGAGTCAACGCCAGTACCTCAGATCTGACCTGGAAGCTACAGCTCCAAAAGCCACTCAGCTCTGAACTTGTCTATACTGATGCACTCAGAGAAACTTTTGGATCCAAAAGACACCAGTACTCTCAGATCCAAACCAGATGGTTTTAGTAGACTCAGATCCAAGGATTGGAAAAGAAGCTGTAACTGGAGAGGTAGATCTAGCTAAGGCTTCCTGACCCAAAGGGACTGGAGCCGGGAGAACCCCTATCTGTATTTGCACCAAGAGGAACTTCCTCACCATTCTATCCACATCAGCTTCGATAAGACACCTGGAAGAATGAGAAGAAGCAATGTAAGGAGACTTGGACTGCTGTCTCTCGAAGTAGAGAAATACAAGTCTTGAAGGAACAGGGGCAATCAATGGAAAATATTGGACCCTAAGAAGAATCTTCAGAGCCAAAGAACTCTGATCTGATGGCATCTTGGGAGGCATAACAGACACAACTTGGAACCAGATAGCTTCGGATTCAATCTTGCTTTTTTGAGAGGAGGGTCCATGGATGAAGTGGAAAACCCACCTTCTTCATGGAATTTTTAGGAGCATCCTTCGATGATGTTTTAGACAATTGATGTCCAGATGTATCTTCTGAAAAGGAAGTTGGCGGTAACCCTTTCAAAATTAATTTCTGCATGTCCACTAAAGCATGCGGATTAAAAGCTGCTGCATATGTCACAATCAGTATTAAGATGGTTGAGGCCCAAACGATAAACACAAAGGTTATGTGTGTCAGTATAAGGCAACTTAAGGCTGCACTTTTAACATTTCTTAAATCCTTTCTCGGACATTTTGTGAAAAAGAATATCCAGCTAACAGAAGAAAAAAGATATATAAAGAAATATATTATTATTTTTACTTATATTAGGGTAAGGAGGAAAAGATAAAAGGGAAAGAAATACAACGATATTACAGAAAACGCAAAGGTGTACAAGGGAAAGTTAAAAAGTTTTAACTGCTACAGGAAAAAGAATACCAGCAATGGTAACAAGAACACTCACTTATACAACTATCTAAGAAAAAATTTAGGGAGAAAACACATTAATAAACAAAAAACATGCCACTTATCTCTAGAAATGTTCGATAGCAAGCTGACCATGTCTATATGCAAAAAGCGGCAAACTACATCTGAGGCATGTTACGGGTTGATGTATTATGCGTAGGGAGGAACTTGAGAGTTTCAGTTGGCCATGAGCTACAGTATCGGCCAAGTCAGTTCAGAGGATCTGATTTGAACCCACTAGTTGAGGAATGAATGAAAATTGACATAATCAGATCAGATATTCAGATTAGGTGATAAAACTGCAAAAATCAGAGGTCAAAATTAAGAAAAGGCTGGCTGAATATGGAAATGCTCAAGAAGAGAAGTTTCAAAAAACACTAGAATTAGAGACTGAGCACAATGGGGAAAACCAAAGATTTTCTGCTGTACCAGAGAAGCAGGAGGAAACCGTCTGTATTAACTTTATGAAAGTACAAATAAGCAACTGAACTGCTATTCCACAGCAGTTGTTGTTATTTGAAAGGGCACATTGTGTGCATGCTCCAAACCTGTCTATGAGAAAGAAACTTATACCTTTAATAGTACAGATGCACTCCTACCAACAGAAGGAGTTTATTCTGACAAAACTGTGGCAGAAAGACAAAGTACTAAAAGTGGGGAAACAGCAGAGTGTTTGTGGAGAATGATTACTCATTGTGCACCTGGCAGAAGAAGAGTACATTTATTCCACTATTCAGGGAATGTTGGGAAGCAGGAGTGAGATACAAACTGCTGTACCCAGCTATCTTCAAAATATTCTTCCCTGGAGGGCCAAATCCACTTTTTGATTAAGTACATGCTAAGCATAAAATACAAAAATTTGTCCAACAAAATGTGAGCTGTGGTAATAAAGACCACAGACAGACTGTACCAGTGAAACCTTTTCCAATGTTTCAACAAAAAACTCTGGACAGAAGGAAGGGGGCACAAGAGCTGACTGGAAGAATTGAGAGTATGTTGGAAATGAAGCAGAGACAAGATTTGGGAGATGGAGATGAACAGGAATAAAACCAGTAACTTGGAAATTGACAAATGTGGGATTACAAAGCAATAGTTATATTTGTGAACTATGAAAGAAAAAGAAAATCTGGATATATTGGACTTTTTTGGACTTTGTTGGACTTGTGGGGGACTCATATGCATTACTTCATGTCATTAATGTTCAGAAAACTACTCTGAGAAAGGGAAAAGGAGGGAGAAAGTTAACTAAGTAAAACAAATTCTTAACAGTACTATTTTTATACTGTATGATTTTCTTGGCATGCTATAAATTAAAGTTCTCAATTGCTTTTTTAAGGGTAATGGGGATACTATTGTAAATAGGTGATCCTGTTTTTTTCTTTCTCCCTTCTTTCTTTCCCCTTATTCAGGTATAAGAAATGCAGGCACTGCAATGTAAAAAAAAAAAAAAAAAAAAAGTTTGGTTAAAAGAGCATCATTCTTGCATGGGGAATGACTGGATTAAGGCCCTTAGCTTGATTTAGTAACAAGTTTTAAGAGAAACCAAATAAATGAAAAAGAATATTGAATGTTATAAGGCTTTTTCTAGAAATTAAAGGTATGCTTAGCGGCAGTTCTATACCTGGTCCTCATGTCTCCATGGAGACAATCTGGCAGAGAGAAATTTGCTAGTTAAAAAAAAATAATAAAAGAAAAATTGGCTAAGAGATCATTTTCTCTGAATGCATTCACGTGTTTTCCCAGCTGTGAGAGCTATAACAGTAAGAAAAACAGACATAACTTTTCTTTTAGGTTAATTCAAGTCTGAGTGTGGCTGTCAGTTTGGGACATTGTTCCAATTAGGAGAGCAAAACTTCAATATTTAAAGATATACATTGTTTTGTGTGTTACATATTTCCCAAGACAGGCGAGATGGTCTAGGCGAGACAAATTTTATATTTCACGGGAATGTGCATTTAATTGAAGGTCTTGATACACATTAAGTAACTATTTCAGATGATGCGCCAATAATAACTACAATAAAACCATAGGATAATGAAATAAAAATGAGACACTGGCATTTTCCCACCTGTTTCAAACAGAGGAATTTAAGGAATGGACAGTGGAAAATATTCAGGAGCTATTAGAGAAGATAAAAATTTCTCCTGAAAGTATTGCTGGGCAATGTGATAAAATTAAAGTGGTGTTTAAAAATAGGGTGGAAATAAAAGAAAAAGAAAGATATGGTTAAGAAGTAACAGGAATTATTTAGCAGGACTGACAAATGCTAAAGTATTGCAGAATAGAGGGAATCTCACAGAACAAGAGGAGGAGCAACTGCAGAATGCTAAACAGAAATTAATAATTAGTAGTTTAGAAAGGCTGCTGTTAAGAAACTGTTTTGATAACTCTACAACGCAAAAACCTTTAGCACAATGGGTCAGACAACAGAAAAGGCTCAATTACTAACAGGATAAGAGGAGATGAGATAAAAATGGTGAAGTATAACTAATCTACAGGAAAGTCTCCAGGAAAAGATAGTATCCCTGTGGAAGATTGAAACTAGGAGGGAAAAACTGCTAGAGATCTGGAAGATTTTGTTTAGCAGTATTTTAAGAGGTGGAGAAGTACCAACATCCTGGAAGAAAGTTGTGGTAGCTGTTAATACTTAAGAGGATAAGGATACATCAGATCCAGCTTCATGCAGGCCCATTTCAATACTAAACCATGATTATAAAGTGTTTTGGTCTAAAATGGCTAAAAGAATGGCAAAAGTGATGCAAACATTTGTACATACGGATCAATGTAGTTTTGCGGAGGGGAGGCAAACATTTGACAACATTAACAGAACACCAATGTTCCAGAGAGAAGCAGAATGTTGCTGGTAGGTCTTGAGACAGAAAAAGCAGTCAAAATTGTAAGCTGAGACTTTATGAGCATTTGCATTCCCTGATAAAAATATTAAGGTTGATTGGGGGGGGGGTATATGAGGGATCTGAGGTGAAAATTAAATGGGTGAGGTACTCTCTGATAATTTATGCTTCAGCAGAGGACCAGGCAGGGGTGTCCTCTCTCCCCTTTGTTATCTATATTATACTCGGAACCACTGGCAAAGAAAATAAGGGACTCAGAAATTCAAGGATATAATTGGCATGGTAGTCAAGAAAAGCTGGCTCTATTTGCAAATGAGATTTTATGCCCGACAAAACCAGAAAAAGGTCATTACAGTGTTGTGGAACATTTTGAAACGGTCTCAAATCTTTTCAGGATAAAAAATTAATGAAGTTAAAACAAAGGGAATACTGGTAAATTATGCACCCACACACAAATTGGTTTGGCAATATCCATAGTTATAGGACATGTTAAATTTAAGTATTTAGAAGTATGGATTAAAACTGATCCCATAGTGGCAGCTAAGGATATGTGGGAAGATACTAAACAAAAGATAATACAAAAACTGAAAAATTGGAAGCTGAATTATATGGATATGGATATTAAGAAACAAGCAGTTAAAATATTTTTAGTCGTATACACAGGTCAGTCATATTTTTTATCAACCAGAGGAGAAGTTGTGGATAGCAACTAATAAACAGCTGAAGGATTTTACCTGGGAGGGGAAGATAGGAGTCAATTGGGATAAACTGATTCTTCCAACAGAACCAGGAGGATTGGGATTACCTGATATGAAGAGGTATTTCAGAGGTACACAGGTAAGACTCCCATATATAGCACAAGCAGAAATCTATAATCCAAAGTAGAAAGAGGAGATGATGAAACAGGGAGCATCTCAAGAAACAAACAAGACTGGGATTTTGGATATAGATCATTAAGGAGAATAACAATAATCATACAGAATATTATATTCCTAAAGTAGCAGAAAGTATTCTAAGAAGTAAGCTAAAACAATAATGGACGAAGGAGATTCTGCCAGTAGGGATGACTGCAATTAGGGATACAGGTAACAGGCATGAGGGGGCTGTAATTTATTGGAGAAAACTGGCAAAGGAACCAAGGTGCTTGGAGCAAATAACTAGAGAGGAAAAGGTAACAGAATGGGAAGACACCAAGAATTTATTTGGACTGGGGGGTTAGAGATTGTCTTCCGATCAAGGACTGATATTACAGTATAGGCAAAAAGAAAGAAATAGGAGGGTCCTAAATGAAATACCAGCATTGGTAGAGCTTTTAGTAGAATCTAGAACAGAAGCTGCCATTAAAGGAATAATTAGTGCAGCATATAAAACATTGTAACGTAACTTTTAAGAATCAATTAGAGAAGGTTAGAAAGGATTAGGAATAGAGAATAATCAATTCACAAAGAAAGAACGGGGAGATTTTATATAAATATATATATATATATATATATATATATATATATATATATATATATATATATATATATATATATATATATAAAATGTGCGTTTCCCAAATATGCAACAAAATCTAGAAGATTTAAAATTTTTGCTTGGAAATATTTACATAGATATTTTTATACTCCAAGCAGACTCCAGAGAAGTTTTCTTCAGGTAGACAGCAAACATTGGAGGTGTGATTGGGAAAAAAGAAATAATTGAGAATATATTTTCTGTGAGTGTAATGAGTTGGCAGACCAAGAAAGGAGTAAGGAAGGATGGAAGGAATGACAGTTGTCCCTTCCTTTCTTTTTGGTATCCTTTTCTAGGAAACAGGGTTGGGAGTCTCAGCAAAGTTCTAATGAGGACAATTTAAAAAGTAGTGGCACAGAGGCTCAAAGAGAAAAGGGAAGCCCCCCCAAAACAAAGGGCAGTCCAAAAGCACTGATTTGTTGTCTCTCCTACCCCTTTAACTACCCCATCCATTGACTGGGTAAATTGCTCATGCTGTAACTCACTTGCTCAAAGGTTCCTCGACTTTGTTAACTCCAATACCCTGGGCCAGCTGGTTGACACCACCAAAGGGGTGTCACCATCTTGGATCTGGTGCTTACCAGTATGAGGGACCACAGCCCCAATGTGAGATCTTCCCTAGTGAGATCTGACCACAAATCTCTCTCATTTGAAGTAACTATCACACCTGACCCCGCCCAGCAGCAGCTAAACTAAAAAACATCTTCAAAGCAGATTATAACCTTTTATGGGATAGTATAAATAGCCTTAATGCACCTCCCCCCATCAGATGGAACTGGCAAATATGCAGAGTTCTACACCATTGCTTTATACAAACATCTGTATAACTGCATTGATTCGGCCGTACCTGATGGGACCAAAACAAGTTCCTCAAGGAAGAGCAAACCTGCCTGGTGGACAACTGCCATTAACAAGCTTTACAATAAGAGGCAGAAATTGCTGTTTAAGAGTAAGAGGGGCAAACTCTAAACTGTAAAACTCCCTCTTCAGCTTAAATAAGCAAATAAAACTTTGTGTGAAGTCCTCCAAAGCAAACTATGAATCCAAATTAGCTTTCTCAAATAAGGACAACCATAAGGCGTTCTTTAGTTACACCAGTAACCTAAAAGGAAAGGCCTAGATTTGTGCCGAACTGGTAGTTAATGATACCACGTACAGTGATCCTGTGGACATAGCTAACCTACTGGCCAACAGGTTCTGGGAAAACTTCACTCTCCTGTCCCTACCACACATAACCCATGACATCCCTACCACCTATTCTCTACCTTGCATCTCTAAAAAGCAGGTCATAAACACCCTTTCTAAGGCCAAAAAGACAGCATCTGTGGGACCTGATAACATCCCAGGTTGCATTGGACAGGGGCTCAAACAAGAATTAGCTACATCACAAGGTTCTCTTTGATTATTATCTAAGCAATGGCATCTTCCCAGCCGAATGGAAAATAGCCACCATTACTCCCTTGCACAAAGGTGGCGCTTCTACTGACCCTGGGAAATACAGACCTATTACCCTGACTAGCCTTATCTGCAAGGCCATGGAACAAATCATCATGGGCCTTAACAACAAAGATAGAGTTAATCTCCAAACACATGACCCTACTCAGTTTGGATTTGTCAAAGGGAGATCATGCCTGCTAAACCAAGTGGACTTCTTAGAGACAGTCATCTAGGCCCTGGATGAGGGGAAATCTGTGCATACAGTCTACCTAGACATAGCAAAGGCTTTTAACACTGTCCCCCACCTCAGGCATCACTGACAAACTCACCCAGCTAGGTATCAACCACTATATCATTAGATGGATCACTAACTGGCTCACTGATAGAACCTACAGAGTCAAAATAGGGGAATCTACCTCCAACAGTAGACCTGTAACCAGTGGTGTTCCACAGGGATCAGTCCTGGGATCTCTACTGTTTGGAATCTACTTCTACGAAGTACAAGCTAAAACTAAAGGTCTGTGGCTGACAAAGTTTGCTGATGACTGCAAACTGGGAGCAGCCATAGAATCTCCAAACGATGTTAAAATCCTGCAAGAGGGTCTTACACAAACAAATGATTGGTGTCAAAGTCATGGCCATTAACTCAATGCAAAAAAATATACTGTCATCCCTTTCATTAAGTGTGATGTTCCTGCTAACTACCACCACTCTAAGTACGCACTCAGTGGTGACAGACCTGGGCACACAGGTTGATAGCAACCGTACCTTTGATCACCATGTCTCCACAGTGGTAAGAAGGGCATTCTATACTGCTCATCTCATAAGTAAGGGCATTGCATCCAGAAAAAAGGTATAATCTCTCTGTACTCTTCCCTCATCAGACCAATAACAGAGTACAGCACCCATTTTGGTATGAACATTTCCAAGCACCTGCAGCAATTGGAGAGACCACAAATGTTTCTCACAAGGAAATTCAGCATCTATCCTATGTGGATCATCTGAAATCACTGTCAGTTTATTCTGTTTCTTACAGAGTACTCACATGTGATCTATACCTTGCATATAAGGCAATCTTTGACCTTGGCTTTACTGAAAATGCTGCATATCCACAAGTCAAATGGTACATGGGTTACTCACTCTAAAGACCTTAACCTGGTATGCGACATTAACAGAACCTGCTGGAGGGACAGATTTGTCTCCCAGAGGTTAGGACACCTTTGGAACAGACTCCCACTTCATGTCAAACAGAGCACCCCATTGGACCTTCTTCAAATGCAATCTGGATGAGTGGATGGGGAACTGTAAATTCACCCTGGGGGTTCCACCTGTGTCCCACTTGGACACGGGCAATTGGTGCTGATCACGTAAATAAGGGTAGAACTTGGTTAGGCTTGTAAGGGCCCTAGGGCCATTAGCCTAGTAATTTCCTATGATCCTATGTTATTAAACTTTGAAAAGGAGGGTTAAAAAATCTGAGTGACCCTTTTAATCAATTTCCCTCTCATCATTTTTTTTAAGGACTTCAACAGCAGCAAAGGGTCCTAATAAAACGTCTACCTCCAGGGGATAAATTTAAAATCTCAGCTTTAATATATTCTGGTAGGTTTTGAGAACATAATCAAACAAATCTCATAGCTGAACCAGTAGTAGCAGATCTGGAAATAGCATTAGGAACATCATAAGAGCACTTGTTTGGGTTACCAGAGAAACAAACAATCAAGAAACTTAAATAAGTTTTAACCTCAGAAGTAGGAAGATTATGTTAACTTTCTTATGTTCTCAAAAGAAGCCACTAAAATTTTAACTTGAGAACCTGGCTGTTCAAAATTCTGAAAGTTAAGTTAGCAAAAGAATAAACTCCCTTCCCAAATCTGTCAAAAGGAATGATGTTAGCCTTCACAATAATGTTTAGCAGCAAAAGACTTAAAGATATCACTGCATGATTTGATTTGAAGTTGGTGAACAAGAATCTGTACATCTGAGCCACTTTATATAACCTGTCAAGACGTTTTTTTGTTTGGGAGGGGGGGGGGGTTGACTTTCTAGCATAATGCAAACCATTAAGAAAATACCCTCAAAGGCAGACAAAACAGGAGGAATGGCTGCAGGTCGAGAAAAGCCCAGCTGTAACAAATTATAAATACTTCTGCTGGGATACAGGGATTTCATTCTGCTTCCATTAAAATAATTTTCTCAGAAATTCTGTTACTAGTATCAGAAAAAGATAATTCTTCTGAAGAAAAATCTTAAGAAACACTTCTGCAGAATCAGAATCTTCAGCTTGAGGAGAATTCACTAAAGAATAATACTCCACCGTCCCTTCCCTGTTCATCTAACTAGAAATCATTGCCAGTCTGTGAGAAGAAATCTTTTTCTTTCAATAAGTAGTGAGCAACTAGGATTTCACCCATTAAAAGCAGAGAATATTCCCTTAGGAAATCCCAGCAATTTTTTCTTGTCTATAGTTATAAAAACAGGAAAAGAAAAACATTAAGTTTCTGCTTTTTCTTACTGGGGAGTCTACACTGACAAGGATGTACTCTTGACAAGATTACTAGCCCATGAACCGGGCACCTTATTCAACCTAAGTGGTAATGTGGAGAGGGAAACCCTACATCCACAGAGGGAATGCCAATCTCACAGACCTTAGTGGCTTCACAAGGGGCTACCCTACAGCAAAACATGGAATGTCCAAGAAACCAGTGTTTGCCACAGCAGTTGTCACTCACCAGTGGCTGAGGCACTAATCCAGCCAGCTGGACACCAAAAGACTCCCTAGGAACTTTTTTCTTCTTGCAGACAGGGGAACAAGAACCAAGGAGACCGACAATTGCTGCACGTTCATGCTAGGAAGGACACCTCACAAGCAGGCAGTGAAGGTAAACTTTTCTGAAACAGCCCTCAAAAATCCTGCCCTACAAATCACACAGTCTACACAAACCAGCAGACTACGTCAATAAAAACAGATTTTTTTTTTTACAGTTTTGTCATAGATGCATTACTTAAGCAAAAATCATTCTGAAAGCAAGAAAGCACTGAAGTGCCTCAAACTGCTCTGCATGAGCCAGTAGCAGTCCGGGTATGTGGAAGGAGGCCTAAAGCTTCATATCCTAGGCAAAAATAGAATCCCTGTAGCTTAGTCTACTGCAACAGTGATCTAAACATTGAACATCTACAGATGGTGCAGGCGGATGCTATTTATATACCATGGGGATGAAGAAATCTAATTTAAGTTAATGTCAGCCTAGAAATGGGGGAAGGGTGCTCAGCTGTGAAACTTAATCCAGACATTAGATTTGGCCTGCACCAGAGATTTCTAATGCCACAACTGCAGACAAAGTGACCTAGTATTACCATTTCTCTAACAAATTTCCAATTTGCTATGTTCTACATAGTCAAAGGTTTTAAAAGTTAGAACAAAATATAGAATATCTGATTGGCGCAGGACTGGGAAAGTAGTGTTACAAGAATGGAAGCTTTCATCCTACATATTTTATATATATATATATATATATATATATATATATATATATGTGTGTGTGTGTGTGTGTGTGTGTATATATATATTTACAGAGGGAGAAAGAGAAGAGAAACTTAATCATGGAAAAGGCTTGATTAGACAAATCAGATGCTGGAATTAAAATTGCTAAGGGATAGTACAGTTGTGTAAGAACTCTTAACAGTAGATGTCCTACTTTTCACTGTTGCAATATTCTTTACAAAAGGGATATCTTGCAGAGGATAGCCATACATATGGCGGGCATACCAAGCATCATATGTCAAACGTATGTCCTATGTCCAAGGTCTAAGGTACATAAGAGACGTATGAGTGCCAAATCCTCAGAACTGAGCTACCCCATGAGAACCAGAGCGAAATAAGAGGAAGAAAAAAGATATTAAACATAAACCCAGAAAGAGGAGAAAGAAAGGCCCCCTCAGCCAGACAGTTGTGTAAGAACTTACCATACCAGTAGATGTCCTACTGATCACTGCAGTAGTATTCCTGACATATCGGTTCGTCACCGCTGACATCCAGCCGAGGAAACAAAGCTTTACCTTACCTAGGTCTTGCATCCAATGCACGACTTCAGCTCATATACAGGATCAAGGTATAAAGATGAATGTACAAGCATGAATCTTCAAACCATCTCCAAGTCAGCAGCCTGAAGACTACTGAGAGCGGAGACTGGTCAGTTAGCAGGGGTGTAGCTCAAGCTGTAAGAAAACTCCCCTGCACCTCTGTAACAGAGCAAAGGGGAGAGGCAAATGAAGACTGAAGTGAGATAGAGATTTGGGGATGGAGGGTGGGATGGAATACTCAAACAGTTATCAGTAGGACATCTATTGTTTTGCCAAGTTCTTATACAAATCTATGTCCCGATTAAAATCACTGTTGCAGTATTCAGGACATATGGGTGATTCCCCAAGCTGAAGGAGGAAGGAAAAGATGGTTGGGTATACAGTAGAGCTGTACAATAGTCTGGACTGACCTAGCAAAGGCTGCCCTAGATGTGGAGAAAGCATCCATTTTATAGTGTTTGGTAAAGGTGTGTAGAGAGGACCAAGTGGCCACCTCCAAGATAGACCTGGAGTCTATTCCTTTGTGGAAAGCCCCTGAGGAAGTGACTGCCCTACTGGAATGTGCTTTAGGGCATAAATGCAAGGCTGTACTGTAATGTGAGTAGCAGAAGACTTGTTGTTCCAACTTAGAGGACGTAAAAGATACAATCAGCTTGTCAGTCTTCCTGAAGGATTAAGTTTTGTCCAGGTAAAATTTGAGTTGCCTGTGAAAGTCTGGAGAATGCAAGACCCCCCCCACACACACACACACTTTTGGGACTGGGAAAAAATGAGAAGGTGAATAGCCTGATTGACATAGTTTGTTCACTACCTTAGGCATGTAGCATGGATTAGCCTTGAGAATAAACCTGTCTTTGTGAAAAATAAGGAAAAGGGGGAATAGCCAGGAGAGCTTGTAGCTCAGAAACTCTCCAGGCTGAGGTGAGGGCCAACAGGAAGACTGTTTTCCAAGGACAAAATTTTTACAGACATGGAAGAAACTATTCAAAAGGGATACAGAATAAGCTTTTCGAACACACAATTAAGATCCCAAGGGAGAAAAATGGGTTTCCTTGGTGGGTTAAGATGCAGAACTCCCCGAGAAAAAGACTGACCTCTGGCCTAGCCACAGAAGTTTAAGACAGAGGCAGGCATTATTAGCAGACAATTCAGCTTTTACAGAATAGCAGGCCAAGCCTGATTGAAGAAGTTCACAGAGGTATTGCAGAAAGTACATTTGTGTACACTTACCATAAATGTAGATGTTAGAGTGTATTCACTGTTGCAGTCATTATACTTGGGTTATTCTGCTGGCAGGCTACCCTCAGTTGGCCTGAATTCCAAAGTCTAGGTCTGGCGTTGGTTGCTGTCACCTCTTCCCTGATGTCAGTGCACCAGGGGTATAAAAGATGCAGCCAATGCCATTTTCCTCAGTTTTTCTTGCCCCAGATGTCAGGTGCCCCCAAAAGGGTAGGCTATAAATATGTCAATAGAACATGCATGCACCAAAATATATAATACCTTCGTCTGCAAGCAAATACCACATAGGTTGTATAAATTAGAGAAGTGCAGATAAGTTGCAGCAAAGATATGGGGGATGGTGGGTAACCTGGACTGCAACAGTGAATACACTCGAACATCTAAATGTATGGTAAGTGTACACAACTGTACTATGTTCTTCGTGTTTCACTGTTGCATTCATTACACTTGGGTTGAATCCCAAAGCTATGGTTGGGAGGCTAGAGCTAAATAGCATTAGGAGCAGCTGTGAGGCCCTGCAGAACTACAGTGGCAAAGCCTGCCCTGGATTTGGAGTAGAGTGGTAAATGATAGTGCTTTGCAAAGGTGTGCACTGAACTCCAGGTATCAGCCTCTAAAATGTCTTTGGTTGGTACTCCCCTGAGGAAGGCTGCTGAAGTGGCTGCTACTCTATTAGAATGTGGCCTAATGCCCTTAGGCACTGGCTTGCCATGTTGTGAATAGCAGAAATGAATGCAGTGGCCTATCCACTTTGAAACAGTCTGCTTTGAGATAGCCTTTCCTTGTGATCCTGCAACATATGCCACTAGTAGTTGCTCTGTCTTTCTGAAAGCTTTGGTTCTGTCCAAATAGAAGCGTAGCTGTCTGTGTATGTTCAAAGAATGCAGAATTCTCTCCCCCTTATTCTGTGGGTTTGGATAAAAAGTAGGCAGATGAACAGTTTGGTTAAGGGCCACACCGGACACTACCTTAGGCATAAAGGTCGGGTTTGTCCTCAGAGAAACCCTGTCTGGATAAAAAATGATAAAAGGTTCCACAGCCATGAGTGCCTGTAGCTCTGAGTCTTGTCTTGCAGAGGTTATTGCTAAGAGCAGAGCTGTTTTCCCAAGATAAAAACTTTATATCAACTGTAGCGGCTGGCTCAAAAGGAGGCAGGGTGAGTTTTTCCAAAACATAATTGAGGTCCCATGCTGGTATTGGTGATTTCCTTGGAGGCCTTAAGTTTTTGGCTCCTCTGAGGTACTGCCTTAACAAGGGATGAGAAAAGATTGGTGGCTCTGTATTGTAATGAGCCGAAATGGCAGAGGCATGAATTTTAATTGATGAAAAGGATAGGCCTTTGTCCAACATCTCAGTTAAGTATTGCAAAATCTGAGGAATATTTGGTACAGCTTTGTCACTTCCTTGTGCCTGGTTCCAAGCACAGAATCTCTTCCATTTTCCAGCGTATGCTTTTCTGGTACTAGGCCTTCTGGCCTCCAAAATGACATCCATTACAGCTTTAGTGAGAGGTGCATTTTGTATCACTACATTATCCGTCATGCTGCCAGATTTAAGGTCTTTAGTTGGCTGTGCAGGATCTGATTGTTTTGTTGAGATAGTAGATGAGGTATTTGAGGCAAGGTCCAAGCCGGGCATTGAGACAAGTTCCTTAGGATTGGATACCAGTGCTGGCGGGGCCAGTCTGGGGCAATCAGTATCATCTTTGGCTTCTCTTGTCTGACCTTTAGGAGTACCTTGGGGAGGAGAGGCAGTGGACGAAAGGCATATACTGCTAAGCTTTTCCAGCTGAAAGATAGGGCATCCACTTTCCATGCTTGTCTGTAACAAGTCTTTGTGCAGAATCTTTTTAGCTGGTAGTTGTGAGGAGAGGCAAACAGATCTATATCCGGGCATCCCCATTTCCTTGTTATCATGCTGAAGACTTGTGGATCCAATTTCCACTTGTGGGGATCCATGAGGTTTCTGGTTAGTTCGTCTGCCAGAGTATTTATCTTTCCTGGCAGGAATTGTGCCTGCAGATGTACTTGGTAAGTCAATGCTGTGTCCCACAAAGTCATGGCTAGTCTGCAAAGGGGGTAAGAATGAGTGCCTCCCTGCTTGTTTATATACCACATGACCATGGTGTTGTCTGTCTTTATCAGTAGTTGTTCCGGATGAAGTAGTTCCTTGACGGCTGTCAGGGCATTCTGAACAGCTAGCATCTCTTTTTGGTTGATATGTAGATGCATTTGTTTTGCGGACCATGTGCCTTGAATACATTTTCCTGCCATGTGGGTCCCCCAGGCATAATCTGATGCATCAGTTGTTAATGTCTGCCTGGCTGGGGTAAAGTGAATGGCTGTCCCTTGTTCTGGTGGCAAGCCTTCGCCCACCAACGAAACTCCTGTTGCAGGCAGGAAATGAGGGTAATTATTGTTTCCAGGCTGTGGCAATGTTGAGTCTAAACACTTTTTAGGTACCATTGAAGTTTCCTCATATGCAGTCTCGCATATGGAATTAGTAGAATGCAGGATGCCATGAAGTCCAAAGCCTGCAGAATTTTTCTTGCAGATAACTGGGCCTTTGTTGCCAACAGGTTGAAATAGGTATTCAGTTGCCTTTGTTTGTCTGGCGTGAGATAAGCCACCTGGGTAGTTGTATTTAAGCTTGCACCCAGGAATACTATCTCTTGAGAGGGTACTAGTTTTGATTTCTTTTCGTTGACTGTATACCCTAGGCTTGTTAGAAATCTCTTTACAAACGCCAGATGCTGTAGTAGATTGTCCTTGTTCTCTGCCTGAATGAGGCAGTCGTCCAAGTAAGAATATATCTGTATTCCTTTTTGCCTGCAGAATGCTATTACTGGTACCAGGCACTTTGTGAAGACCCTGGGCGCAGTAGAGGAGCCAAAGGGCAGTGCAGAGAATTGGTAATGCATTGACCCATCTTTGAATCTGAGGTATCTTCTGCATGTTTGTCTGATTGGGACATGCAGGTATGCCTCTTTTAGGTCTAAAGTCACAAGCCAAGCCTTCTTGCCCAGCATGGGTAGAAGTTGCTGTTGAGTCAACATTTTGAATTTTGGCATATCCAGAAATGTATTTAGAATAGCTAGGTCCAGTATTGGTCTCCACGTCTTCTCCTTTCTTGGCACCAAGAACAGTCTTGAATAAAATCCTTGTCCCTGCTCTTGCTCTGGTACTTGTTGAATGGCCCTCATGTCCATGAGGGATGAGACTTGCTTTTGTACCTCTGCTCATTGATGTTTTGGCAGGTCTGGCCAACCGTTTGTCCTTGGCAGAGTATGGAAGTGAAACTTGTAGCCCTGTGACACTATGTCTAGGACCCATTTGTCCTGGGTTATTATGTGCCAGTTTTGAGAAAAAAAGTGCTAGTTTTCCCCCTAAAGGTGCTGCCAGAAGATAAGTGCTTGGTGCAGGCAGGGGGAAGTCATTGGGACTGTTTCCTGTATGGCTGTGATTTGTCTTCACTTTTGGAGGTAGAAGCACCCCATTGTTTAGACCTGTACAAACCTTGGGGCTGGGATCTGCCTCCTGGGTGTCTGTATCTGCCCCTTTGTGGTCTGTCTGACACTGGAAAGGACCAATTCTTTGTAGGCCAGTGTCTACTAAATCTTGGAGGCTGAACCTGTAAGAAATCCTTAACCGTTTGCATAGATTTAGCTTTGTCCTCCATTTTCTTTTAACACCTCTTCTGCTTTAACACCAAACAAAGTATCATGCTGTAATGGGGCATCCAGTAATTTTGCTTTGACATGATCAGGCAGACTTTGTTCCTTTAACCAAGCATGCCTCCTGATGACAGAACCCGTAACAGCGGCTCTGCAGGAGGTCTCCAAAGAATCAAAACCACATTGCAAAGTATGCTTTCCAACTTGTTCAGCTGCATGCAATAAATCCTGCATTTCTTTTTCTGCACATTCAGAATTTGTCAACATTCTCTGTTTAAGCAGTGACATAATATATTGCTGATATTTGAGCATATGAAACTGACAATTTAAAGCCCTTATAGCCAAGGTAGCGGAAGTGTAAATCTTTTTTCCCCATCTGTCCAATGCCCTAGAATCCCTGTCAGAGGGGGTACGGTTTTTTGCAGCGGAAGCCTTGACCCCTTTGGGACCCTGAGAGATAGTTTCTGGGTCAGCAGCAGGGTTTTTGAAAAGGAATTTATGAGAGTCAGGGACCCTGTAGTACCTGTCTGGCTTAACAGGAGCTGGCGGTAAGGAGTCAAGGGTCAGACTGGACTCTGAAAATACATCATCAACAATGTCTAACACAGGAGAAATAGCTAGGGGCCTGTGTTGAGGTAGTAAAAGGAAGTCTCTGAGCCTTTTCTTAAATTCTGAAAAATCTTGGCTCTCCCAGCGGAAATGTTCCCTCATGGTATGCAAGGTTTCCCCAAAAGAGTAATCCGTAGGAGGAGAGGCTGAAAAGATAGATTCTTCAGCATTAGAATCCTCATAGGGAGGAAGAGAGTATTCCTGATCAGAAGAGGAATCAGATGAAATGGAAACCTGATATGAAGATTCATATTCTGTCTCTTGCCCAGGCCTTTTATCAGGTGGAGGAAGGGAACCCCTGATCAAAGTAATTAAGTCTTCGGCCATTGTGAGCATCTGTTTTTTGGGCGTGGAGGCCTGTCCATGAGGCTGTTGCACTTGTTTCTTTGTCTTTAAGGGTGCTTTAGTCTTTGCCTTTGAAGCTGAAGTCGTTTTAATATATAATGGAGTTGGTCTGAAAACACCCTCAGAAGCTGATGCATGCTCAGCGGCTCCGGACCCATCTGAGGGGAATAGTCTCCGAAGGTCCAATACCCTGAGCCTCCAGTGGCCTAGGCGACTCCACGTGGGAGTCAGTAGCGGCCTGCGGGTCTAAAGTAGCAGGTGTCAGGGGCTGCGAAGGCACCTCACTGAGAACCGGTGAACTGGCGACTGGCTTAGAAGAAGCCTCGTCGTCGGTTTTGGACCTCGGATGCCTGTCCTTTTCTTTTTCTTTGCGTTTCTTGTGAATTCCGGTAGTCAGATGGCTATCCGACAACATTGTATAAGTAAATCTTCTGCCAAAATAGTGTAATGCAAAATCGTACCGACGCTTAACAGTGTGTTGGTTAAATCTAGCACAAAACTGACAACTAGCAACGTCGTGGTCAGGGCCTAGGCAAGGAATACAGTAAGAATGAAAGTCCTTATCAGGTATTTGCTTCCCACAAGAAATATAATTATTAACTTTTTCTGACATCAGTCTGGAGCAAGAAAAAAGTTTCCCCAACGGGGTACTTAGCTTTTAATGAAGACTTCGGATCTGAAATTCGAACACGAAAATATCAGGAGTCGGCCGATCGGCACTTGCGAACTGCTTATGCTTCGGGCACCGCACGGCAAGAATGACTGAGGAAAATGGTGTCGGCTGCATCTTTTATACCCCTGACGCACTGATGTCAGGGAAGAGGCGACAGCAACCGACGCCGGACCTAGACTTTGGAATTCAGGCCGAATGAGGGTAGCCTGCCAGCAGAATAACCCAAGTGTAATGACTGCAACAGTGAAACATGAACATCCATAGGTATCTGTGTTAACAGTGGATGCTAACTATGTTTGCAGCACCCCAGTAGTGGGTCTCCTAGCCTCTTGTAGGACTTGTACAACCTCTGCAGAAAAGAGGGGTCTTTGAGGAATTAAAATCCTATCATCCCATAGGGTCAGGATGAGAAATGGAAGATTTGGGTGGAGCTGCAATCCTTTCTGCTGAGTTATCAGGTCTGGCTATAGAGAAACTCTGCTGTAATTTCTCTTTGCCAAGAGAAACAGCATGAGGAACCAATGTTGCCTCGGCCTAAATGGAGCAGTAAAAGGAGTTTTGTTGCTTCCTTTTGTGCCTTAGGAAGAATGTTTGGAAGAAGCAGAGGGGGAAACGCATAGAGCAACTTCCCTGTCCAGTGAAAAGAGAAAGCATCCATTCTCCAGACTGGTGGACAAAGGCCCCTGGTGCACAACTGAGCTTATAGTTGTTTGGAGAAGGAAAGAAGTCTATCTGAGGAGTGCCACACTGAAGCGTGATGTTGTGGAAAACCTCTCTGTTCCAAGCCCACTGTTGGGGGTCCTCACGGCTGTGAGCGATGTCCATTTGTGTTGCTAAGTGCCATGCCAAGACCTGGTGCCTCCTTGTTTATGTACCACAGGATTGTGGTGATGTTTGTGTACACTCGAGGTGGTCAAGGCTTGCAAAGGTTGGTGAAAATCTGAAGAGCTTGCTGAAAAGCCTACATTTCTTTCAGACTGAAATGTTCCTTAAAGGAACTGGGTTTTGCCATTTGCCCTGCACTTAATGTGATCTTGGACATGCCCCCACACCTCATCCAAGGCATCCTTATAAACCTGTTAATGAGGAGGAGGAGGTGGAGGTGTGAAACATAATCCTGGGTTGAGGATGAGCTGTCCGTTCCACGAAAGTAGTCCTTCTTGAACAGGGGAGAAGGGAAATCAGGGTGTCCAAGCGGTGGCAGTGCTGGGACCACACATTTCAGGTACCACTGGATTTTCCTCATGTGAAGTCTGGCCAGGGGAAGCACAGGAATGATGGCAGCCATGAATCCCAAAAGTCCTTAGCATCTCCCTTGCACAGCAATAGTTTGCAGAGGACAGGCATTGGAAGTAAATGGACAGACTAAAAATAAAAATAAAAAAATAAATAAACTACATGTTGATGGAACATTTGCTGCAAGGTATCTTCAACGAAAAGTTATACAACTATTTATTTGTAGCCAAACCAAGAACCCCAGTGATTTTTGGTATTCCAAAAACCCACAAAGGGTTGGACCCATTACAATTTAGACCAATAGTTTCTGGCAAAGGAGGTATCCTAGAACCTTTAGGTAAATTTATAGACCATGTGCTTAAGGGATTTGTTACATCTTTGAAATACATTTGCAAAGACTCCTGGGATTTCCTTAAAGGCATAGGATTTCAATTGTATCACTCTGACCTTTTGATGGCAACTATTGACATTGTACAATTATTTCCGAGCATACCCCATTCAATGGGTTTGAGTTGGTTTAATGAGGTGTTGGCAAACGAGGCTAATCTTGGTGCAAATGTTTCCAACTTACTGGTAGAACTTATGGAAATCGTGTTAAGTAACAATTTCCTTTGTTTCAATGGTGAAATTTATAAACAAAAGATGGGTGTGGCGATAGGTGCTCCGTGTGCTTCTACCTACGCGAATATTGTACTGCACAAATGGGAGCAGACTTTTATATTTGCGACGGCATGGGCGAAGCATATCAAACATTATGTTAGGTACCTGAACGACATATGCCTTTTATGGTGCGGAACAACAGAAGAGTTTTTGAATTTCATTGGTTACATCAACTCTACCACTTCATTTTTGGTTTTCACACATTCTGTCAGTGACCAAAGTTTAAATTACTTGGACATCACCCTGTTTAAAGACACTATCAACAACAGGTTTGGCTCAAATGTATTTAGGAAACCAAAATATTCCAATTCATACCTGCATTTTGAGAGCAGCCACCCTTTTTATCAAAAGAAAGGGATTGTTAAGGGGCAGCTCATACGTGCATCCAGAATGACCAGTACTACAAAAAATTTTTTAGAAGAGGTGAACTTCTTGAAAGAGAGGTTTTACGAAAGAGGTTATCCTGTCACATTGGTCAACACTCTGGCCTTAGAAGTATGTACGCATAGGGAAGATAGATATATCCACCTTTATTAGGGTCTATCACCATGCTAGTGGATGAGCTGAATACCAACCCCCAAAAGTTTGAGCAGAATGTATACACACACACTTTTTCCAGTAATTCTAGGTTAATAGAGGAAGCAGTACTAAGGTTTTGGCCCGTACTTTCATTACATGAAGGATTAACAGAGATGGTTTCAAAGCAACCCAAATTTGTTAGGCGAAGGGACACTAATTTGAAAGAGTTGTTTGAAAGAAAGCATACAACAGAAACTGTTAACATTAGACGCAAGAAAGGAACATTTAAGTGTGGAATGTGTAAACAGTGCCCAAACATTCTCAATGGTGACACTTTACATATTCCATCAAGGAAATGTACATGTCAGGCAAGTGGGTATTTTAATTGCAACACGAAATATGTTGTTTATTTAGGTTTTTGTTTATAATGGCAAAGCTTCTATGTAGGGAAAACAGAAAGGACATTAAAGAGAAGAATTTATGAACATTTATATGACATCACAAAGAAGAAGGAATCTAATGCTTTTTATAAGCACTCATTGTCCTGTCCCAACATGGAGCTTAGGTTTACTGTTTTAGAGCAGCTTACACCGGATGGTAGAGGGGGTGATTGGGAGAGTAAACTGGAATGTAAAGAGCTTATATGGCAAATAAGGTTGGACGCTGCAAAATGGCCAGGGCTTAATGACAACATGAATTTGAGCAGTGTTTTGAAATTAAGAAGAGCCAAATTATAATACAACATAAAATTGGTATATTCACATACTTAATACACTCCCAAAGAATTGATTCATACATTTTTTATTATTTTGATTTTTTATATTCATTCATTATTTTTTATTTATTTTATTTTTTTTCATATTTATTTAGTACTCATTATGCATTTATTATCTTGATCGCAATACGATCCATTTAATGTTTTGTTGTTGTTGAACAATGTTTGGCAAGAAGTTTATGTTTCGAGCCTTTACGTATATGAGAAATATTATGACAATGCTATTTAACTTGGTTTTACATGTAGCCCTTTTAATGCCAAGCACTTGTAGGTGATATTTTATCAATTAGTTTTTTTAACTTAATTGATCACATGATTTTTTTAGTATTTAAATAGGAGCAGTTGTTATGTGGTGTTCATCTTGATAAAGCTCAGTATTGCACTGAGCGAAAGCGCTTGAGGGATTTGTTATTGTGTGGTTTTTCATCCAATAAATTTGTTCGTTGAATTTTACCTACTGAATTTTTATTTACCTTCTTTCTGCTGTGAACCACATTTTTTGGTTTCTTGGCTTTAGTTGGTTGTTTGTGTTCACTTTAAATGGACAGACTAAGAACTTACTCCTAGGGAAGGAAGGCATGCATTTTCTGTGTGTCCAGTCTGCATCCCAGAAACACCAGGTCCTATGTAAAAACGGTCTGTGATTTTTTTTTTTGTAGTTTATAGTAAAACCCACACCTATCAGAAGATGGAGGGTTAAGTGAAGACACTCAAGTAAAATTTCTAGGGAGACAGCCTGGATCTATAGGCTATCCAATCATGGAAAAAAAATGTAATTTCTTGAGTGTGACAGAAAGCTACTGCAGGAGCTAGGCACTTTATAAACACTCTTGCGAGTGTAGAAAAGACAAAAAGGCAAGCAGGAAAATGAAAATATGAGGAGCCAAAGAAACACCTGAGGAATTTCCTGCAAGCAAGAATGGGAATGTTTAAGTAGGCATCCTTCAGATCAAATGACACTAAGAAAGCCTGTGGGAGGATGAAAGGTAGAAGAGTCTGAAAAGAGAGCTCTTTGATGGATAGTGTATTGTATGCCATTCTGCACTAACTCCGAGCATATCTGAGCATTGCCACTTAGATTCTTGACATTGCTAAAGAATGCCTTTTGGTTATCTTTGGAGTCCTTAGCAATTTTTCTTTAGAAGCTCGCCTTGGATGCTTTTATGAGGGATTGTAGTTTCTTGCTGATGCTCATCAGGGATGTCTTCCCTTCTTGGGATTTTACTCTTTTCTGTACTAGTTTCATCCATCTATTGTATATAGCTTGTTTATGGCAGGGGTCCACCAGACTGGTTCCCTTTACTTGAAGAAGTGAGTCTTGGTTTTGCTTGGGATAGCACGATCCATGCATTCTTGAAGGTGCCCGTAGAATGCATCAGTAAAGGATTTTGCAACTTGGACACCATTATCCTTTAGCATGGGGGCTTTGAAACGTTCCACCTCGGTCTTAAGTAACATGAAGTTTGCTTTTGAAAAGTTTTTCTCAGTGGTTTCCTTGTCAGGGGGTTGTGGATATCCAAAGTGATTTGTTTATGGTTAGATCTAACCAGTGATGGGCTGACCTCTGATGCAGAACACCGGTTGCCCATGCTGGTGATGACCAGGTCCAATATGATGTCACCTCTGGTGGGAGTGTTGACCAGTTGATCCTGGGCGTTTTGAGTTTATCAATTCTAGGAAATGTTGGGCAAGGCAGTTAGTACTTCAGTACTTCTCCCACTTAATGTTTGGTTAATTGAAATCGCCCAATATTAGGGTGTTTGTTAGGGACCTTTACGTTTCCCAGTGTTTCCAGAAATGTGGAATGGGGGTCCAGGGACATGGTGGGTGATCTGTAGCAAGCTACAATTTGAACTGCAGTTTTGCCTGTTGTTAGTTGCATGTGGATGATCTCTGAAGCATAGTGCTGTGCCACTAAAATGGAGGTGTGGGTATTCTTGATGAATATGGATATGCCCTCCACCTTTTGTATTTCGGTCCGGGTTTTATATATAGAAATATATATATATATATATATATATATATATATATATATATATAATTTAAGAAAAATTGTAGGAATCGCCATATTCTTCACCATTTTTTATGGCTTTTGCACTACTTAAAATTTAACACATGATGTATGAAATGTTATTTTAAGTAGATCATGTGATTTCACTGGCAAGCTGAGGAGGCTTGTGGTTATGAGTGAAATTGGCTCTTTGTCATTGTGCCTCTCTATTTATAAATTTTGGGTTTCACTGGTACTGGTGAGTTTTGTTTCTTGGAGTTATATACTGTGGTTCTTGAGATTCATACATTTTACTCTGCAATCCTTATCAAAAACACCTCATCAACTATTCACCATCACTACAAACTGCTCAATTAAATGTCATCAGACAGTGAAATTCAGCATCACAGTTCCAACCCATTTTCTATACTCCAACAAAATAGTAACCCTATTGCAAGAACAGAAAGGCGCAAAACAACACTACTGACAAAGCCAGAAATAGATGTCAAGCCATTCTTGTAACTGTTAAAATAAAATACTCATCATGACGGCCTGAAAGCAACATCTACATCATTATAAAATCTTCTCGCACAAGTGAAGGGAGGGAATGTGTGTATATATGGCCATTTCTGATAAATGCACATAATTCAGCCTATTTGACAGAAAGGAAACATAAGGAACAATTTACCTAAAGATACAGAATGGAATGTGGACCTTCTAGAAGTCACTGGATCACCTGATCAATGACAGTACAGATTCACAATAAGGAAATTATGTGATGACACTATCATTTGACAATGGTTATGAAAACAAGACTGGGGCAATGTCTGTGCTCTACTTAGGAAATAGAGAAGCTTCCAGTGCATTTCCTTAAAGACGACTAGTCAGCAAAACAGAACCAGGGTGTGAGTTACAAGTCAGCTATCTGGGTTTGGAACTGGTTATATGACACAAAATTACTTTGGCTGGCAGATGAAAAAGTGAAGTGACTAGCAAACATGGCTCTCAACTGCTTTCTTCATGAAGCAACTGAAATAAAGGATTTTTTTTAAAGATACTGGCTCATTTCAATGAGAAAGTGTCCATAACAAGAGGAACTGCATTAATATTCACTTTTTGAAGAATAACAGTTCCACTGCATTTAGAGGTTGAAGTATAATAAATATAATCACCACTAATATTACAATCCACATAAATCTTACACAGGATGAGAAACATCAAAGCAAAATCAGTGGCAGTTGAAATATATGGCAGTGGGATACATTTACTCCTCTGGAACATTATATGGCCCACGACACATACACTGAAAATGTAACAATGACCTACCTTTAAAGTGAACAATTTGACTCAAAAACAATAAAAGTACTCTGAAAACACAGTTCATCAAAATGACAGATCCAGTAAACCAAAGCTCTTACCTCCAAGTCACAAAATAAACTACTCCAAAAACATTTCTGGATCAAAGGAAGAAACAGCCTAAGTTTAGCAGGTTTTCCAAAGTGAGCAGCAACTACATTCTCAAGGGTCAGCTAAGCAAGTAGATACACTGAAGGCCAAGAAACCCAGCCATATGGCCTCAATGCTGACTCATTAGGTATTAAGGAAGAAGACTCACAGGCAACAGACATACATTTGGGAGTCATTCTCCAAGGAAAACTGAGTTCTGCACTTTAAGCAACAAGCTAGCAATTAAATGAGCAGATGCAATCCATACTGCCAATAAAAGAATTGCTTGAAGTCTCACTCTTACTTAAGACAAACATTCAGTTAAAAAAGTTATGTCTACCTGCATAATTATTTAGACAGAATGCAATATAAAATGCCTTGACACAAGCAACACACTCTTCTGCACTTCATATATACTACAGCTAAGACGGCTGACTATTAAAATATGCTTTGACACTCTTTGTATACAAAAAAAAAAAAAAAAAAAAAAGACTATGCTTGCAAATGAATAAAGAATGAATGACTGTATATACTCCACTGATCTGCAATGCATGTTATCTTTCAGCAAATTAAAAGTTATGAGCAAAGTGCTTGCATAGACTTATGATTGCTATAGGGCCCATGGTAAGGGACTTGCTTCTCTTACCTGCTTGCATATTTTACACCAAGAATAGGTAAGTATTGTGTGCTGGTACCCAGGAACAGGAGAGTCCAGCTCCTTAAGAACTATTTGTACACAGCCATTCCCATGTACAAAGCGCCGAATATGGTGCACCATTGGAGTTTCACAAAACATACTAGGGCACTGGTATGAAGGCCTAAAATAACAAACAGAAGGAAATAAAATAATTAAAAAACACACAGATATATTGACACAAAAAAATGAAATGTTGCAAAAACAGAAAATCACTCTCAAAGTTTATTTTCATATCAAACATGAGTATCTAGCAGCACTATATCACCAATGTAGTAACTGCCAGAAGTCAGAGTTATGGTGGGATTTGATTTACTCATAAATGGATAGGTTTGATCATTGGGGTGATTCTGTGGGACTAAAACAGTGCAGACACAAAAGAAAGTCAATCCTGCATGGCTCCCACTACTAGTAGTTACGGCAGGTAATATGTCTTGTTAAAACTTCACATTTTAGACATTACTAGCTTTATGATTTTCAAATGCTAAGCACCTCCACAATCCTGCATATTTCAGTTAGAAGAGTTTCTTTATCACTTGCATACTATATTTTTGATGCAAACCAGGATTTATGGTCTCAGGGGTGGGGTGGGGTGTTTTTTTGTTCACTGTAATCCGAAGCAAGTTACATAAGGTAAGCAAGTAATAGACTCTGGATTTACACAGTATTAATTTTGTGGGTCAGTTTTGCTTCCTAACTTTCTGCCAAGCTAAACTGATTCCTGTAATTCCCAGCAGGGAATAAATCACTATGCACTAGATTAAACAAATAAGTAACCCCAACCATTTCTCATTACTGTAGTCATACAGTAGACAGAAAATTAACGTACTCTTACTGCTACCCAAAGTTTAAAATCTCTCATACATTCCATGACTTCCTGAAACACAACCAATTTTGCTTCAACTTCCTTCCTTAGTTTACTGCACAGTTTAGGACACCTCCCTATAAATTAATATCACAATACTGACCTAAATATGGTGCCTCCATGGATACTGAAACGTTTCACTCGCATCTCTTTCTACTGTCCAGCTTTTCACTTAATACACACTTCTACAACTTAATACATTTTCAGAGAAATTTCAGTGCAGACATAAATATAATCTAGTCACATGACTGCATGATGAAACAGGTGGTAAGCTCAAGTAACAGAGAGAGACTGGGATTTTGTATGCAGACATTTAAGGAGAACAATAATCATACAAAATATTATATTCATAAAGTAGCAGAAGGTCTTCTAAGAACTAAGCCAACACGGGAATAGAGAAAGGAGATTCTGCCGATAGGGATGACTGCAATTACGGATACAGACAATAGGCAAGAGGGGATATGAATGTACTGGAGAAAACTGGACAATGAACCAAGATACTGGCAGCAAACAACCAGAAAGGGAAAGCAACAGAATGGAAAGATGCCAAGAACTTATTTGGACTGAAGGCTAAAGATTCCCTTCCATATCAAGGATTGATATCAGAGTATAGGCAAACAGAAAAAATAGGGGGGGGGGGGGTTCTAAATGAAAGACCAGCACTGGTATAGTTTTTTGTGGAATCTAGAACAGAAGTTGCCATTAAGGAAGGAATAATTAGCACAGCATATAAAATATTGCATGATAACTATAAAAATCAATCATAAGATGTTAGGAAGGACTGGGAAGACAAACTAGATAAGCAATTCACAAATAAATAATGGGGGGGATATATGTATGTCTCCAAAATATGCAACAAAATCTAGATGATTTCAGATATTTGCCTGGAAGTGCTTGCATAGGTATTTTTATATCCAAAGCAGACTTCAAATAATTTTTCCTCAGGTAGACAGCAGATGTTGGAGGTGTGATGGGGCAGAAAGAAGTAATTGGGAATATATTTTCTGGCAGTGCAATGTGTTGGTAGACTTTAAAGATTCCCTGCAGATTGCTCTATCAGAGAAGCTAGGTGAGCAAGTTGGAGTGATAAGGGAAATGATTTATTTGAGCTATGATACAAACTCAGAATTGCCTAGACACAGTAAGGCCTTGTTGAGTGTAATTGTGATGGCTTCCAAAAAAGCAATTACTAGAAAATGGATATCAAAGTGTAAACCAACTTTACTAGCAGTAGTGAAGATAGTAGCAGAGTTAAAACAGAAATTGGGATCTTTAAAAAAGGGTAGGCACAAATTACATAGGAATAAATGGGAACTGTATAATCAATACATGCAGAGGAGTAACAAGGTTTAAAAGAAAGCAGGATTTGAATGAAATAAGTAACAGTTGACTAACAATGACTGATTATGTTAAAACTGATGTATAATGTTTGCAGCTACAGTTGTGTTGCATGGTTTAGAATGTATAATGTTTGCAACTGAGATTATTTTTCTATGGTTTATTCTCATTTATACAAATGTAAAATGGCCTATGTCATACACGATAATTTAATAAAGATGTTTGTTTAAAAAAAAGAGACTTGTCCAACAGAAAACATTCTGAAGATAAAACTCCTTCATTAAACATTGCACATTCAAGAGCCATTACATTTCAACAGACATTTCAAACACCCTGTCTACTCTCTCTGTCTCTCTCTCTCACACACACACACACAACTTCCCAGGAACAGCTGCATAAGAACTACCTGCCTGCAAGAAGAAAATCAGTAAAATTACAAGATATTTAGTTCAAGAAAGCAGGATACTATTAACTGGAAACTGTGTGGCTGCCCTCCCAGAATCCAGACTGGCCACAGAAATCATTAGATAATGACAGCTAATTCTCCAGATGGGGAAAAAAAACAGATAAAAGACTTTCACCTTTTGGCCTGGTAATTGCTATAAAAGGTGACGTACTAGTCCAACAACCCAGTAAACTAACTAAATAAATACATACTTGCATGCATACATACATAAATGAAGACAGACCTTAAATAAGCAGTCGGATGAACTTTTGATAATTCAGAGATGAGAAATTAACTGAAGGAGACAATGGTCTTATGAGTGAATACACCTAACATTCTATATTCACCAAATCTTTCTGCCAAAAATGCCCCGTCATATCCTGGTAAAATGTAGTCATTCCAGCAGAAGGAATTGTTGTTCTTAGAATGTGGCAGAAAGGAAAGACACTCAAGGTGGGTGAACCAGAGTTTATGTTGCAACTGACTACTCCAGTTTCACAAGACAAAGAGGAAATACAATCACAACAGTTATGAGGAGATATAACACCAGCTTACATTTCAAGATGATATACCTATCATTTTCTTTTTAATTTTCATCCTTAAAAGGTCCAAAGTCATGTATGGAGGTAACAATAGTCTTGAAAAAATATGAAATATGCCAATAAACCTTGCAGGCAACACAGATGGAAGAAGACAATATGATCAAGCAACTACACAGGCAAGTCTGTGTCCCTAAATGGACATAATGGAAAATGCCAGTGAAGCCCTATCTGTTACTCGCAAATAAAATGGCAGACCGTCAAAGGGAAGCCCGGTATTTCAATCATCTACTAGCAAGAACATGAATGGTTCAGAAAACAACTACTGAAACTAATTGCATTAAAATAGTGGGAAAACTTATAAGCATAAATTCCAGTGCTGATTAAATTTACTCATGGGTTGATGCACTGAGAGTAACAGCAGAAGAATTGGTCAAATGTTTAATAATGACAATGACTCTGCAAGGCTCATTTGTATGCTAAATTCTGCTACACTATGGGAAAATATGAGAATGACATGAAAACCCCCAGAAAAATGGTAATGGTTCAACAATAATAAAAACTGCTATGGGATCCAAGTAAACAGCACATTCGTGTCACAGTTGCTGAATAAAAATGTAAGTGCAACAGTGTTTTTATGAAATGTGTCCTTTCATATGAACTTGTGAATGCTCTACACCAGCAGCTAGAAATTATTGTTATGCTAGTGAATTTTTTACACCTGGAAGAAATGAAAGTGGTGTCTGGCAATTAAAATAAGTTTTTCAGTCAGACAGCTCAGCTACAGCTATCACCATTTATTTTACTTTATTTTGCTAAGCAAGCAACATTCATTTCAGATGAGGGATGAGTAATTGCCAGAAAAGCAAAGCGAGTGAGCAAGGCATAATCTTTGGCTGCTTTGGGGGATCACAAGCACTGTAGCTAGGACAGTGGTGGGCCCAATTATGAGTGATCAAGACAGCTTGTTAAGCCACTGTAATTAAGTACTTTGAATGCTAACGTCTAGGTTATTAAAAGGACAAGAACAGCCAAGGTTAGGAACTAAAAAATTTAATAAAGTCAGAAAATGTAGCTAAGCATCCATTTCCATATAATGGCATGCCACAGCAATATTAAAAATGTGATGATGCAGCCAGGTAAAACAGAAAGAGCTTACACAGAAAGGAAACATTAACATGAAACCTGTATTTGTTTCCCAGGTATCAGGAGGAAATAAACATGTCATAAGTGTTTTTTTTTCAGGATAGTTCATATGCATTAGCTTGATACACCAGGGTAATCTTTTTACTTTGGTTGTACCTGCTAAGGTGAAAGCCTATAAGGAACACTGGCTCCTACCTTGGAAGGTGTCAGTTGTATTCTTGAATAAAGTTGTTGTTAATGTGTTGAATGGGAATGGGGGGTCTTAAATATTATGCCCTACTGTAACAGTACATGAGCATGAAACTGATGTTTTCATATTAACTTTTAAAAGAACTCCGGTAGACAGGAGAGGTACTACTACTACTAGAAAAAGGTATCCCATTAATACAGAGGAAGACAAACAGGATAAATGCGAAATGTTGGGACTTCCAAGATGGCTGCACACTGATCAATAGGTTAACAGAAGCTTTCTCAGTGTAAAAAGAGAAAGTGTGAAAAAAGGTGAGTAGAACTGTTAAGTTTCGGTAAAATTCAGTCACTGGCTAATAATTACATTGCCTGGATGGCTGCAAAGTAGAAATTAGGAGAACCTGAGATAAAAATCAATCAGGAATGAAGAACAAAACTGTGTCTAGGAAGAATCCTGCAGCTGTTTAGCAAAAGGCAGTTCAAGTTTCAGCTTTGGTACAGGAGATGGCTTCCAATAATTTAGAGGAAAAAATAAATCAAATGCACTCAGGTGTTCAGAATACGTGAAACAATGAAAGAACATAACAAAAGGCTGGGAAAATAGAAACTAAGTAGATATTCAAATAAATTGATAAAACTGCAAACATCATAGATTTCTATAAAGATGAGGCTGGCAGAGTATGACACTTCTCAAGAAGAGCTGTTTCACACAAAAAAAAAAAAAAAAGAGTTAGAACACCGATTGCACAGAGCAAACCTAATACTTTCTGCAGTACCAGAGAAAATGGAAGGAACATAACATATTAATTTTATGAAAGTACAAATAAGCAACAAGCAGGACTGCTGTTCCACAGCAGGATGTGTTAATCGAAATGGCACTTCAGGTGCATGCTCCAAATCCAGCCACAAGAAATCAGTCAATACCTGAATTAGTAAAGATGCATTTATACAAAAAAAGAAAAGAGTATGTCAGAAATGAACATTACACACAGGAGAAAAACAAAAGTTATATACTTATCATAATGATAGATTAGAGATGTCCTTTCCTGAAGGGTCTTCAGATCTGATCGTGACCGTTTTCACATTTTTGGATCCAAGGCTCAGGCTCCTTCCCTTACTCAATCTCCTCTGTCACTGAAATATGAGTTTACCTGCCTACCACAAAAACATACATATCTATACAGACATATAAATACATATATGAAACCCCAAATATCCTGGAATTCAGACCATAGCTGTAATATGACAAGGCTCTAGAAAAATTAGTGTGGTCAAACCACAGCTAAAGGACAGCATCACAGCATGACAGTTTGGTCGGAGGTTGGATGGAGGGAAGGTTGAGGAGGACAGAAAAGGAAAAAAATTGACCTATTGCTACAGTAAGTATGTAACGGTTGTATCTAATACTGTCTCTTCCATCAGTTCTCAACTAATGGGACACAGTCCCCAGCTAGATGGGTGAGAAAGAAGGTCTGGAATGCAATCTAGTACCCAAGATGGAAACATCGAATAATGCCACAGATAGGGAAACCAAACCTGCCAAGGCCAAAAAGGTTTTCATTTATTCCTACATGGCATAATTAATTAGATTGACAGCAGTTTAATACAACTAAACTTATTTAATAAGAAAAGAAGCAACTCTGCAGAATTTTTTTGGGCAGTAGGTTAAGCCAACAAATACAACTTTGCCTCCTCTAAAAAGGAAAAGTACATTTAATCCCCCAATGCATCCAGCTATTTCTACATTTGAAAGGTATTGGGAGGATGATTTGAGAAACCATTTTAGAAAAAAGAAGCATGGTTTCACAAATTTAACTCAAGTGGAAAGAAATATTTTATGGGACCTCTCAAAAGACAAAAGTATAAGTGTTATGAAGCCAGACAAAGGTGGTAGTGTGGTGATTATGGATACTGATAATTATTCAATATGGATTTTATCAATGTTACACAATGACAAAGCTTGTGAAAGTGTTGCTAGGAATGAAATTTTTATTGCATATTCTAATATTGATAGCTTATTTTTTGATATGTTAATGCAAGGGATTATTACAAAGAAAGAATAGGATTTTTATGGGTACCAAAAGCCACATATACTAGTCTTCTTCGGTATTCCTAAAATTCATAAGGACCTCACAAAATCACCTTAAGAAAAACTGTTGCTGCAGGTGTTTTGAACAGACCCCTTGACAATATTTGTGGATTATAAAATTAAAAACTTATTTAATCACTCTTCTATATTAATAGATTCATGGCATTTTTTACAAAACCTTTCTAGGTTTGTTTTTGATGACAATCTGTTTGTTATAACAGATGTCAAACTTGTTCAGTGTTATTTCCCATGATGTTGGTTTAAATTGGTTTGCAAGTTAACAACTGGGTTATCCTTATAGAAGTACAATTTTTATAGTCTTGATGATGAATATTTCCATCAGCTGAAATAGATGGCTGGGAATGGGGGCATCATGTGTGACATGCTATTCCTATATAGTACTCACAGCATGGGAAGAGAAATATGCTTTTAATTCCGAGTATATGAAGTTTACATTTTTAAAACAGTTTTTTTTTTTGATGACATATTCACGTTAAGGAAAAAAGAGTATTAGTGAATTAGAAGAATTTTGGGAATTTTTGTCTCAAACAACATTTAAGTTTACTAATACATTTCACAAATATATTAATTATTTGGATACCATTATTAGTAAATATATTGAAAAAAGTAGTTCACTTTAAATATCATTCATAAAGAAACATTTTCAAAGTCTTATTTATATTTTAAAAGTTGTCATCCTTTCCATAGTGCCGGAACTATTGGTCTGTATTTCAAGGATGATTTCAGAGGATAATATTTTTGAGAAAGAAGAGAGTAAACTGTTAGATGTGTTTAAGGAAAGATGTTACTCTGGGGAATTATGAAAGGGGTAGGCATGGAGATGTCACGACACAGACAATCAAAATGTTGACCTATATTATATAATAATGTAGCACCGGTTGTGGCTGATGTTAGTTTGAATGATGAGTAACAAAACAAGGACCTTTGATTCATTGACTGATCATGGTCAAGTGGGGCCCTAGGCAGGGGTAATGAACCAGGCTCTCCCTGGATTCATTCTAGTGTCCCATTATTTGTCTTTCTTATCCCAATTACCATAAACACAGCTCAAAACTGCCAGTGTGTATATTACTTTTTACTTTACTTTTGAAATTAAGGCAGAGACATGGATTTCATTTAAAACTATTTTTTTGACCAGGTTAGTCTCACTACATCTTTTCAGGGAAGACCCTTGGTGGTATTAATACTATCGAGGGAAATTTGGCCTGGGCATCGGAGAGCTTTCCTCCTACTCTTATTGACAGTTCAGGTGGATGTAAAAGATCTCACAGCACCTACCTTTAACACAGATGAATGAGGCCTCAATTAAGTAACTCAGCTAAAAGATGACATATTCAGGAGTGCTTAAAGAGCACTGCAATATCAGCATTCCACCCACATAGTTTGGGAGTAGAACCCACAGCCTTCTGCACCAAAGCAGTTATACTACCTGTTGTGCTGCTAACACTGCTTTGAAATTCTGTAGAACAAACACTGAAGGCCATTTGCTTAAAAAAAAAAAAGCTGCACATTGAAAACAAATTCAGAATGAACAATAGTAAATTTCTCTTCCCTTGAAACTACTCACTCCTTGAGAATGCACTGAAACTTCCAAATCCTTGAGAATGAACTGAAACTTCCCACTCCTTGAGAACACACAAACTTCCCACTCCTTGAGAACACACAAACTTCCCACTCCTTGAGAACACACAAACTTCCCACTCCTTGAGAACACACCTGAAAACACATCGAAACTCCCACTCCTTGAGAACGCACCTGAAAACACACCAAAACTCCCATTCCTTGAGAACACACCGAAACTCCCATTCCTTGAGAATGCACAGATACTCCCATTTCTTGAGAATGCACAGATACTCCCACTCCTTGAGAACGCACTGAAACTCAATTCCTGAAAATGAAATGAAACTCCCATTCCTTGAGAACACACAAAAAACTCCCACTTCTTCAGAATGCACTGAAAATGCATTGAAACTCCAAATCCTTGAAAATGGACTGATAATCTCATTCCTTAAGAACAAATGGATACTCTCATTCCTTGAGAACGCATGGATATTCTCATTCCTTGAGAATATACTGATACTCTCATTCCTTGAGAATGCGCTGAAACACACAATCCCTGAAAACGCACTGAAACTCCCATTCCTTGAGAATGCACTGAAGCTCACATTCCCTAAAAATGCACTAAAACCCACATTCCTTGAAAATGTACCCCTGTAATTTTAAAGATTTTTTCCATTAAGCAGTGAAACAAAATGTATGAACCAATAAAAGCCAAAATTACCCATTTCAACCCAGCTAAAGTCATCAGTCTGGTAGTTGATGTAGAAGATTACAACTCTTGTCTCCTTTAGCCAAGGTAAGATTTGAGTCCGACTAAGCTAATTAACTAACCTGCCATCCTTAACTAGGGCATCACACTCGCACACAAACACACTTGTGCATTGCTGTGTGCTTAAAGAAAAATGTAATGATGGAAGTAAATTGTTTGTTTTAACTATTTATTTACAAATTAAATGTTGTTGCAGCTCCCAGCCCAGCCCCCTCCCCCCAGCCTGCAAGATCTGGCTCTGCTTTGATTTTTCCTTTTGGAAGTAATGCATATACAATCCGTAATAAAAAACAAACTTGGAACACTACTGCCCCACCCCTTTTTCCGCCCACTTACTGTAACAAATATATACATTTTTCCATAGCTTTGCATTTATTTTATATTCTTATATTTTATCTTGTATATCACATTTCTTATATATTCTTAGATTTTATTCTCCCGTTTAGTGTAACAAATATGTACGGTTTCCCAAAGCTTTACATTTATTTTATATTCTACTTCCCTGATGCTCTACTAAATCTGCTTTTGAATTCACACAGATAAACAGACACCTTTACGTACTGACCCTGGGCTAGTTAGTGGATTGTTTTTCTCTTCTCTCAGCTTTCTCCAAGCCCTGGCTCTTAGCACCCCCCTTCTCTCGGTCTCCTAACATAATCTTATTGTAAGCTTCCCAGCCCTGTCAATCCTGTATATTCCCTCCCTCTTCCTCTTGAGAGTTCACTTATTCCTCTCCTGAGCTGCGGCACTATCTTTAAATACTAAAAACCTCTGCCTGACTACACTCTGTTTCTGTCTGTCCCACGGGCATCCCTCAGTAGTGTGCACTTACTGCATGTCCCTTTCTAAAATCCCTGACATAACTACATTATTTTCCTACTTCTCAGTGAACTGCAGCTCACCACTGGTGCATAAATAATAAAAACAAACAGAAAGGTAACAGTCAAATCAAAACGATAGGCTGCTCTATTTCTATAGTTGCTAATCTGATTGTTTTCTGTTTGGCGGCTGCTGCTCCTCCCAGAAGGTGTAACCTGCTCCGTTCACTCTTTGGGCTCACTCAGCTCCCCTACCCTGCCCCCAAATTCCACACACCCTCACTACCTGTACTTTTATATATCCCCTGACTCCTCCCCAGCCAACACCTCTCCAATCACAACACACCCTAGCCAAACCCCACCAACCTGTAGATCTACATCACCCCAAATATCCACCCCCTCCTACAATGCTCTATAGAACTTCTCTCCCTATAACCCCATTTGTCCTACTAATCTCTCTCTTCTCATACCTATCTCACACTTTTTCACAACCATGGTCATAACTATCACACACACTCCACTACATCTTACCATCAACCTCACTTCCCATCCTACTCATCCATATCACATGAAATCTTTACCTCTAACCCAATCTATTCTTTCAAACCAAAACTGTTCCCAACCAAACCCACCTGTACTCCCCTCTTAAATGTGTTACCAAAAAATCACTACTCTCACACAACCCAAGCTACCCTTGCCCAACACACTGCCTCATTCTTCTATTCCACCACATCTCTATCTCACTAGCAGGTGGCATCCGCCCCAACCATGGACACATCCCTAACATCAATCTCACCAAACCCTCCACTCAAACCACAGACAAAGTCCATTCGCCTTACAACACTTAATGCACAAAAAGCCTAAAAAACAAAATCCCTAACCTCCATGCCTGGCTCTCCCATAACCACCCTGACATTACTGCCGTTTCTTAAACCTCGCTGAAAACCTATATAAAAGTTAGCAAAATCCTACCACCAGGTTTCCAAATCATTCACAATGACAGAACTGACAAAAAAACGAGGTATAGTAGCAATAATCTACCTCACCTTCCATACCATATCACCCTACTCCAATAAAATACCAACCTTTGCAATGCTGAAATTATAATAGGTTTACTAAAAATAAACAACCGCAAGTCGATATGTATCGCTGCCTTCTATATTCCCCCTGGTAATATCAAAACTCTTATTAACTCTGAAGCCCCATCCCACACAATCAACCTGTACAATTTCTCCCAACTAATACAATCTCCAACCAGACCAAATAAAGATCGTACCTCTGGTACCATCATTGACTGGATCCTAACAACTCACCCAAACCTCATCACCAAAGCCGGAACATTAACTGATCCTCTCAGCAATCACCTACCAGCCTTCACTGACCATCTCATATCTCCACTACATAAACACCACCACTACATCCAAATTCACAACCTATCCTCTTTCAACCCTCTAACTTTCTCCAAATGTTTAAAGCATACTGACTGGTCCCCTCTAAAAACCCTTCCTCTACATGATGCTGTTTTCTACTTTAACCACTCATTCCCAACCCTTGTCAGCAAGCCCCCCCCCACCCTGAACCAAACGCATCAAAACCAATCCCTGCCCATGGTTATCAAAAGATATTAAACTTGCCTTGCACCAAATGGACAAAAAATGGAAACAATATCAAAAACATAAAAACCCTAATACCCTCCTAGAGTACAAGCAACTACGAAACTCTGCAAAAAAGCTAATTAAAGACTGCAAAACCCACTACTCCAAACTCCAGTCATGCCCTCAACAAATCTCCAAAAATTCTGGAACTCCATCTCATGCATGCTGCATCCTAGCAACAAAGAAAACCCCTGCCCAGACCCCAGATTTTCCAACTTTGAAACAGCCAAACAGTTCAACTCATTCTTCATAGACTGCATAGTTAAACTATCAGCCTCCTTCCAACCCCCCCTCCTCCACCACCACCTCCTCCTGCCCTGACCACCACCCCAATCATCAACCTTCCTCCACATCCTTCTGCCTCAAAACCATCCCCACAAACACTATAAAAAGACTTCTCCTCAAACTCAAACCCTGTCGCAATGCACCCGACAACCTTCTACCCACCTTCCTCAAACAATCTGCACACAACATTGCCTATCCCATCTCTATTCTAATAAATAGAGCCATACAAGAATCATAAATCCCTTCTGTCACCATGCTTACATCATCCCCCTCCACAAAGGTGGCAAAAATACTGATACCACCAACTGCAGGCCTAGCGCCATCCTTTCCCCTCTTTCTAAAATACTCATGGCACACCTAACACAATCTCCACTTCCCTAACCAACATGGTTTCCGCCCTGGCCACAGCACCATGACTGTCCTTCTTTCCTTTCTTGAAACCATAAACTTTGAACGCGACTCAGGCAAGTTCATATCCACACTATTCCTAGATCTGTCAAAGGCCTTTGACACCATCTCACACACCCTACTTATATCCCAACTCTCCACCCTACACCTCTCTCCCAACACGATCACCTGGTTTTCCAGCTACTTGTGCAACCAACAAGCTGTCCAGTGGAAAAACTTCAACCTCCCCCTTCCTTCCCACACCCACAGGTGTCCCACAAGGTTCTGTTCTTGGCCCTCTTTTCTTCAACCTATTCATTAACAACTTTCACCAATCCATACCAGACTCATCTATTATCCAATATGCAGATGACTCAACAATCATCTGCTCAGCCTTTTCCCCCTCTGAGCTGCTAGCAAAAACCCAGCTAGCCTTCTCCAAAACAGAAACCTGGATGCAGTCTAACCATCTGGCACTAAATGCAAATAAAACCAAACTAGTGTTTTTCCCCTACCAAAAACGCCATTGCCAAATCCACATTCACCATACAGAGAAAAAACACCCTCCTTGAAATCGTTCCCAACACGAAGCTTCTTGGCATCATTACTGATGAAGAACTAAAATTTGACACCCACATCCACTCCACAATCAAGAAAACCCACCAAAAGTTAGGTCACCTTTACAGGAACAACCACTTCCTAAGCCCCTCTACCCATCAAACTCTTGCATCCACCTTTGTACTCCCCTCCCTTATGTATGGTGCCCCGCTTTTCACCAATCTCCATCTTGACCTTTGGTCCAAACTTGAATCCTGCTACCACAAGATCTCCAAATCTGCAACCAATTCAAAAAACTCATCCCACCACTGCCACTCCCTCCTCACCCTCAGCTGTCTTGAACTACCTCAGTTATCTACAACTCACCATTGCCCACAAGCTTATCTTTAAACCTGCCAACTGCACAACTCTCACTACTTCCTTAAAACCTTACATTCCCAACCGCTCACTCAGATCCAAAAACCAAAATCTCCTTCAGGTCCACAAACCTGCACAACCTCCTGGCCATCTACTGCTGTCCCACTCCTTAGCTAAACAGTGGAACTCTCTCACTACACACCTACGCAACCTACCTAACCATACAAATTTCAAATCTCAACTACTCTCTCATCTTTCTTCCAAATGGGAATGCCCTTGCCACGTTGCAACTTAAACCCCTCCCACCTCATTCCACCTTGCACTGACTCATCCAACTACCTCTATTACTTCATCCCACCCAAAATAATCCCTCCTACCAAAAACTAATTTTCTCTCCAATATCTATTGTACTATACTCTCCAATCTCAAATACTATTACCCTCTCCATGCATATTTCCTAACCTACTAATGGCTAGTAGCTATATATTTTGAAATGTTAAACCTACAATTGAGTTGATAAGAAAAATATTCACTTTATGGAAATGCTGAGATTTCTGTATTGAATTATGTCTTCATTTTTATACCACTGTGAGAAGCCAATTTCAAATATCATGGATTTTATCTGTAAATGTTTAATTAGCGTATAAATTATGTCCTTTTGTAACATGTGAAATGTAATTTGCAATTACTGTGGAGCTTTTCTCCCCGGGCCTCCTCTGAAAACGGGCACTTCTTGGCCAAGTGGACTTCCCCAGTCATCAAACTTAAATAAATAAAATAAAATAAATTTACACCAGAGGTAAGAACACAACTGGGCAATGTACCATCAACAGTGTTTTAAGAGAAAAAAATATTAAGGGATTTGGAGAACAATAGTAAATACATATTAAGTAGAAAAACGAAAAATATGGCTAAGTGCATCCACTATAAATATTGTAGATTTATTTTAGAAAGCCCATATGTTGCCGTAATAGGATATTATAAAACTATAAGATGTTAAGGTCACTCTAACTGTGAAACTAATAGTCTATTTAGCTTTATGTTCCATCTGTGATGGACATTATCTAGGAAAAACAGAAAATTAAAAATATAATCTACAAACATATTAATGACATCAAACATAAGGCAGTAAAAATCCTTTGATACAAACATTCAGTGTTATGTAAGGGATTTAAGACATTTATTTTTTGTGTTGGAAAAAGTAGAGAGAAATTCTAGGGGGATGTTGGGAAAGTATACTTGAATATCAGTAACTTGTTTGGCAGTTAAAATTAATTGCTAACAAGTTACCATGTTTAAAAGATACCATTTCCATGTGTAGTGTTTTAAAATTCAGATTTGCTAGGTTATAAGGACACAGTCAAGTGAGTTTTTTAAAGGATAAAATAATATTTTAGCTTGTTTTGTAGTTGTAATTTCAACATTTTCATGATATTTCAGGAATGGATAGGTGTTTACATTACTACATGGTGTTTTCTCACAAGGTGTGTTTCTTATAGCATTTTATATATATATATATACACACTTATATATATGTTTTAATATTTGATTTGTAATTTTGCTATTGTTTTAACAAGTTTATCATCTTTTATTTACCAGGATAGTCCAATTGACTACAAGTCCCATTATCGGCACAGGCCCTGGTGATAAAAACTCCACAAAAAATACACATTTACAATGAACAATACAAATTCTTCACTCTTTGGAAAAATAATCCTTGGAAAAATAAAGTCCTTAATTTAAGAATTTGACTGTTTATATTTTTATCATGCGATGATAGGCTTTCGGCTTTTCCCGGTTAGGGGTCGCCACAGCGGAACTCCGGTCCGCTCATGATTGGCAGTGGATTTTTACGGTGCAGAGTTGGGATTTTATCATGCGATGATGAAATGTTTTCAAAAAGCAGTTTTTGAAATGGACTTGCATTCTGATGACGTTTCTAACAGTGTAAGGGATGAAAGTGCTTAAGCCTGATTTCAATAAATGGTGCTGTACTGCGAAGCATATTATATGTTAAGTGTATTTCACTTTTTTCTTTACTTTTTTTCAGTCGAAAAGAGGCAATGAGGATTGCTTTCACCTTGGTCCACATTTCTATCTGCAGGAACTTTGGAATGAGAAGAGCAAGAGAAAACACATGCAGAAGACGCAGGGGCCGGATGGTGACAAGAATGTCCCTCGGTTATTCCCCCCACTTAAGGGATTAAGGCAAACTAACTGACACACTTGGTGCTGGAGGGAGTGTCAAATAGGTCAAAGCAAGGTTGGCCTCAGTGACTGAAAATGTGATCCACAACCATGTGAGCGAGTGACCACCTGTTAGGAACAATGTACCTGCCCAGTTTTTCGTCTGTTAACACATTGGATTTTCCCAGGAAATGCACTGGTACCAGAAAAACAGTAGAAAGACATTGCCCACTCCCAAACTTTCATGGCCTCCTGAAACAGCAGGTTAGAGCCTGTTCCCCCCTTGAGTGCTGATGTACCAAACCACCTATATGTATGGACAGAGATCACACCCCTGGGAAAAAGAGTCATGAAATGCTTGCAAAGCCAGGAGGACTGCCTTCCTCTCCAGGACATTGATGTGAAGACTTGCCTCTGTGGGGGGGGCATGTGCATTGGACCATCTTTTCCCATGAAATGCCCCCCAACCTAGCCGGGAGGTGTCCATGGTCACTGTGGCTTGGAAGACGGCAGAACAGATGGAAAGACCTTGTGATACTTGGGAGGGGTTTAGCCACCACTGAACATGACTTCAGCAAACACTGGTGATGCAAATGTTAAACTGCATCAGTCGAAACCATCTTGAAAACTGGATTGCTAAAGTCCTCTGCAAGATCCTTGCAAATTTTAGCTTGAGGAACTAGGGTAATAGATGCTGCCATTGATCCTAGTATATGTAATACACACCTGGTTGGAGGCTTTAATGGGAGAGAACCCTTAGTGCTTGCTGAAGGGTTAGAATCCTCGACTCTGGCAATCTGGCTATCTGCAAGGTGGCATCCACATGGGCCCCAGTGATCTCTACCGCTTGGACAGGGTGCCATTTTGACTTTGTCATTTTGATTGTGATTCCCATATAGGAACAAAGCTGGAGCTTAAACTAGAAGATTCCTTGAGGGAGCTGTCAAGACACAGAGTTCCAGATATGGTAACACATGGAACCCTTTTAGTTCAAGGTTAGCTGCGACCACTGCCATGCACTTGAACACCTGGGATTGGGGCTGTGGTGAGACCAAGGGAGCGGGGCTCTGAAGTGGAAATAACTTGCTCCAAGACGAAAGCAGAGAAACCTTCTGTAGTGCCTGTCTATCTTAATGTGATTGTACACATCCTGAAAGTCTATTGAGCATATCCAGTCATCCTTCCTTAACAATGGTGGGATGGATTGAACCATGACAATCCAGAAATTTCTTTCATATACAGGTTTAGGTGACTGAGGTCCAAAATGGGCCTGAGATCCCTTTTCTTCTTTGGTACCATAAAGAATATTGAAATGATTCTGGATATTTACTTGTCTGGTCAGACCTCCTAGATGACTCATTTGTACAGCAGCTTTTTTACTTTTTTATTTCTTGTACTGCAGCCTTCCTTAGCGGGGATGGAACATCATGAAGTCGTTTGGAAATGGGAGGACTGAAAACTGAATTTAAATGTACAGCATCTAACTATGGTCATGTGCATTCACAAATCTTGGATGATGGCTGTCCAGGTTAACGTGTGCAGAGATGAGCGCCCCTGACTGCTTCCAGTCGAGCAACCCATAAAGAGTGCTGAATGGGTCTGTCAGAGAAGGACCCCCTAAACTCTTGTTTCTGTAGAACACCTTAGCCTTAGAGGCAACTTCCATTGTGATTATTCCTCCCTCTAGGAGGCCTAGCACTAAAAGCATCAGAAGTAAAATTCTCAGGTCTATGGAACTACAGTTTCTTGCACCCTTTCAGGTTCCTGGAAAATGTCCATTGAGGGGTAGAGAAGCATAAGCTATGGCAGACAAGGTCTTGCTATCCTGCTCGTTTCTAGACAGCATCTCTTATATCTTGGGTCCAAAGAGAGTGGACCAGCCATAGAAAGCATTGATGAGACATTTTAAAATGTTCTTTGAAGTGAAAGAGACTCATCTTGGTTCACAACTTGGACAGTCTTGAGACCTCTAAGGACTGGCAGCCTGAAGTGGCAGGAGGAGAAGGCAGAGGACCGGAAGAAGCCAGTGTAGCCAGGGATGGCTCCAAGTGGCAGAAAGTTGCCTGCACTCTCGAAGGCCAAAGCTGAAACAGGTCCCGAAGCCAACCCAGTATGTTGGAAGGGATCTGACAAAGGCAAACTCTGAGAAACAATCTGACTCCGCTTTGAGGCTAATGCCTGCGCAGAGTTGTCAAAGGCTGAAACATCAAGTGGAAGTGATAGATTCGAAAGTTTCAGAGTCAACCTCCTGGCCCTGGTGCCTACCCCTCAGCTCTGGGACCCATCGAGATCTAAAGCAGTTGGAGTTGAATGTGTCAGAGAAAGAGTCAGAGTTGAAGAAACCCAGTCTTTTGGATAAGATACAGGTAATCCTCAGTGCACACTCAGCTCCAAACTTGCAAAAATGAAATACATATCAGAGAAGGAGTTGCAATCATGTAAGATGAGGGACAGCTCCCAGACAGTGGTTAGTATGAGTATAACCCCAGCCTGGATCTGTGAACCTAAGGAACTTCCTGATCATCTGGTCTACATCTGCTTCAGACAGGTGTCTGGTTGGCTGCACTAATCTTGAAGAAGAGGCCATGGAAGGAGGCCTAGAAACCCTTTGAAAGGCTCTCTGCTGCAAGAAGGGAGATTGCAAACTGGGACTAATGGGTTCCAGAAAGAACCAAGGTCTGTAAAGAAAAGGGTTGGAGACCTAATCCTAATTGTCTCCAAAGTTGAAAATGGATCCGACAACTTAGACATCTTCAATGCCAGGCTTGATGGACCTGTCAAATCAAGAGACAGCTTCCTAGTCTCTTTCTTTATATGCTTATCTGCATTTTTCTCTCATTCTCCTTTATCTTTAGATTACTTGCTCTTACACTTTCTGATGACTTATTGCTGGAAAGAAGTGTGTTGAGAGGGGTTACCTTATCTTGTAGTGACAGGGACATGTCCCTTTTAAGTCAGGTTTTGACTGCATGTCAGACATCTCAGGCCCAAAAACAGATCGAGCAAAACAGTCTTTGTCAAGATGTATGGCTCCCAAGCAGTATACACACACATGCACTTAGCGTTTATCTTAAAGAGTGATCTTATTGCCCACAGCAGATGCTTTAAATCCAGATGCCTTGTTGTTCATTCTGCAAGAAACAAATCAACAATAACCGCTACAAAGAAAAATCAAGAAACACTTTGTGCAAAAACTCCCAACAACGAACACACCAGAAAAGGTCACACAAAGTACAAGAAGACTACTACGAGTATCAGACAAAAATGGCAAACAATCCAACAACTGAAATAACAGTAACAAAATGACAACAGTAGCAATCCTAAAGTCCTTACAGAAGAACAAAATGGAAAAAATAAGGGGAAACCGTGCTTTTTGAAAATGGGGAGGAGATAGAAAATTAGGTCACAAATGGTAGTAGCAGTATAGAAAGAAAGCCTAAGCTAAGAGAGGCAAATGACAACTGACATATTACAGTGACATATGGGATTATGGGTAAGGGGAGGAGCCTAAGCCTTTGATCCAAAAGTCTGACAGCGGCCAATATCAGATCCAATTGCCCATCAGCTGAAAACGGATGCAAAAGACAACATCACATCAGTGTTTGTAGGAAATAATTATTCACTGCACACCAGAAAAAAAAGAGAAGCAAGTTTATCGCGGCAGTCAGAAAATATTAAGAGGCAGGCGTGACATTCAAGCTGCTGGATCCAACTGTCTTCAGAATATTTTTCCTGAAGGATCAAATACATTTTTGATGACGAACAGTCCAGGGAGGAAATAAAGTTTCCCCAACAGTAAATGAGCCAGCAAGCAGAATGAGATTATGCTTATTAAATTTCTGCCGAAAGAAGAAGAAGAAGAAATTTCTGTTTTATCAGTGGCCTTTTCTTGGTGGTATTTTATATATTTTTTTATTTTTATTCGTGGTTTTGCTGAGATTATGCTTTGTCTGCCAACAAAGGTCATAAAAAGACTGCCAGTGAAACCTTTCCCATTCTTCCCAAGGAAAGCACTTGAGAGAGAAAAAAATCACATGAGCTGAGTAGAAGAATCAGGAGCACCTTGAACCAGAGACTGTTACTGGGAGACAGAGATGACCAGGAAGGAGACCTGCAGCACTGAAATTAATGAATAAATTGAACACTATAACATCAGTCCCACTAGGTACAGGAATAAACACATGAAAACTGGCTCTGCAAGAAAAAGTGGTTGAAATTACCAAAATTTTGTCAACTTTTTCAACCTTGTGGGTGAACTATAAAGTACAAACCCTTCTTAATGCCATTAATATTTAGAAGGACACTGAAAGGAATGAAGTAGTAACCAAGTAAACATTGTACTCATTAATATTTGAAAAAAAAAATCTAAATATAAATTGCATGTTACATTGTAATGCAGTTCTGTAAAGTGGGCAATCAGCGATATTTAAAATGCGAGTTGGAAGAGTCTAAATCAGCAACTGCTGTACATGTTAAAGCAAGTACTATTTTAGCTGTGAGATATACAGGCTTTATACTGTAACAAGATATGAAGGGCAGTTCAAACACAACCTAAAGTTAATATAATGCTGTGATCTTGGGTTGCTGGGGTGAGGAGTAGGGGTATAAAAGTGTACTGATATATGCAGAATTAAGATAATTTCCCATTTTACAGGGTGGGTTGTCTAGAATAATGTCCTTGGTTTAAGCTATAGACAAGAATATATTTCAGTAAATAGGCTTGACAAAATAGGACAAAATGATAAAATGCATGAAAATGATAAAAACCTTGCAACTGCTGAGTTATTAGCCTGTTTTGTTGTTCATCAGCAAATGCTCTACGTTTGAGACAGGAAAGTCTGCAGGTACAGTTCATTGGCTAGGAGAAGCCTACAGGTTATTTTCTGAGTGAAATTCACAAAGACTCTCTCATGCATTTGCAAAGTTGCTAGCTGTTTACTTGGAAAGAGCTGCCTGAGCACTTTTTGCTGACAGAAATGTAAAATTTAAAAGTACAGTGACAATCAATTCAGTAAAAAGTAAATAAATAAAAAGTCAAACTGTGGTGATTAAGTAGTAGTAGTATATTCCCAGAAGTCTTAATGCACTGTACCATTTCTTTCTTAGGGCTACAAGTTAATGTCTGCTTAAAGCATGCAAGTTGTTCTTCACATCTTGGAGGGACACAGAACAATAACAGACAGCAATCAGTACAAATGGGAACCAAGCTGTAACATGCACTATAGGGTGAGCATCTGCAATTTTGGTTAAGGCAGTACCTGTGGGTGCTGTTATCAATTTGGGGTAATTGCTCCTATCTTGATGGGATGAACTTAATTTGCTGAAAATGTGCATATTTTCTGCATTTGTTATACATTAAAAGAATGAGGAAGCTCTGAAAATTTACTTTGGTTAGAGTGTTTTCACTGAAGCAAAAAGTCTTCAAAATGTGACATGTTCGAGTGGAGATAAGAATCATCATCTCCTTACAAGATCAGCTTAACAAAAGTACAGTTGGGTACACTTACCAAAAATGTAGATGGTCGAGTGTATTCACTGTTGCAGTCATCACATTTGGGTTATCTGCCTGCAGGTAGCCTTCAACCGGCCTGAATACCAGAGTCTTCGGTTTTCTGCATCGGATGCTGTCTCCTCTTCCATGATGTCAGGTCGTCAGGGGTATAAAACATGCAGCCGACGCCATTACATCAGTTTTTCTTGCCCCAGATGTCAGGTGCCCCAACAACAGGAAGCAATTATATGGTAAGGTACTCCCCAACTAAAAGCAAATACACCAGAAAAAATAAATATACCAATCAAGAAGGAAAGGAAGAATCAAGAGAAGTCAGGGCGCTGGAGGGAGGGTAACCAGGACTGCAACAGTGAATACACTCAAACATCTACATTTATGGTAAGTGTACACAACTGTAGTATGTTCTTTGTGTTTCACTGTTGCAGTCATCACATTTGGGTTGATTCCCAAAGCTAAGGAAGGAGGAAGCTAAAGAGCATTAGGGTCAGCTGTTAAGCCCTGCAAGACTGCAGTGGCAAATCCAGCTCTGGATTTAGAAATGATAGGCATGTGGTAATGCTTGGTGAAGGTATGTACAGAACTCCAGGTAGCAACTTCTAGGATGTTCCTGGTAGGGACTCCTCTGAGAAAACCCACAGAGGTAGATGCTGCCCTGGTGAAATGTGATCTTATCCCCTGTGGAGTAGGTTTTCCATGGTGCTTGTAGCAAAAATGAATGCAATGGGCTATCCATTTAAAAATGGTTTGCTTTGAAATGGCCTTCCCCTCTGCCCCTGCAGCAAAGCCAATTAGCAGCTGCTCAGATTTTCTGAGAGGCTTAGTCCTGTCCAAATAAAATATAAGTTGCCTGTGCACATCCAGAGAGTGCAGTATTCGTTCTACTTTGTTTTGTGGATTAGGGAAAAAAGTAGGTAAATGAATGAAATGATTTACGGCCACACTAAACACCACCTTGGGCATGAAAGAGGGATTAGTCCTGAGGGAAACCCTGTCAGCATGGAAGACAATGAACGGTTCCACTGCCATGAGGGCCTGTAATTCAGACACTCTTCTTGCTGAAGTGACGGCTAGAAGGAAAGCTGTTTTCCAAGAAAGGAATTTCAACTCTACTGTTACAGCTGGTTCAAAGGGGGGAAGAGTGAGCATTTCCAATGCAAAGTTAAGAACCCAGGCTGGAGTGGGAGCTCTCCTGGGGGGGGGGGGGGTGTCTTAAATTTTTGGCCCCTCTAAGGAATTGTTTTATCAGGGGGCGAGAGAAGAGGGGTGGCTCAGTATTATAATGTGCTGAAATGGCAGAGGCATGAATTTTAATTGACGAGAAGGATAGGCCCTTGTGGAGTATTTCTGTTAAGTACTGTAGAATATGAGGTAAGCTGGGCACCGTTGGGCCCATCCCCTGAGCCTGGCACCAGGAACAGTATCATTTCCACTTTTCAGCATAGGATTTTCTAGTACTAGGCCTCTTTGGCTCCAGAATGACATCCAGCACCTGCTTACTGAGGGATGGTAGAGGAGAGCTCAATGAATTAGCCAGGCTGCAAGGTTCAGGGTTTGAAGCGGAGGGTGCAGAATCTGGCCCGCTTGCTCAGACAACAAGGAAGGGGTCTGAGGCAGATGCCATGGTTGCAGCAGTGTCATACTGCGCAAGAGGGGGTACCAGTGCTGGCATGGCTAGTCTGATGCAATCAGTACTGTCCTTGGCTTGTCCTGTTTGATTTTTAGTAGAACCTTAGAGTGGAGAGGCACAGGGGGAAAGGCATAAACCGAGAGGCTTTCCCAGGTAAAGGACAGGGCATCCACTTTCCAAGCTTGACTGTGGGGAGTTCTTGTGCAGAATTTGTCCAATTGGTAGTTTTGAGGGGAGGCAAACGGGTCTACCTCTGGAGTCCCCCATTTGTTTCTCAAGAGGTTGAATATTTTTGGGTTCTAGTTTCCATTCGTGTGGGTCCATGAGATTTCTGCTTAAGTCATCTGCCAGTGAATTTAGTTTGCCTGGCAGGAATTGAGCTTGTAGGTGTACTTGGTAGCTCAAGGCTGTGTTCCACAGAGCCATGGCTAGTCTGCAGAGAGAGTACGAGTGGGTTCCCCCCTGCTTGTTTATGTACCACATAACAGTGGTGTTGTCTGTCTTTACCAATAGCTGACCTGGAAGCATAAGGTCTTTGAAGGCTGTCAGAGCATTCTATACAGCTAACATTTCTTTTTGATTGATATGCAGGTGCATCTGTTTCAGGTTCCATTTGCCCTGAATGCACTGCCCTGCCATGTGAACCCCCATGCATAGTCTGATGCATCTGTTAGGGTTTGGGTGGCAAGGGGCAGAGTGAAAGGGAGTCCCTTGTTGTGGTAGCAGGCCTCTGCCCACCAAAGGAATGCTGTTCTTCATACAAGGGATGATAGAAATCATTGTTTCCAGGTCCTGAGAATGTTGACACCATAGGCTTTTTAGATACCACTGGAGTTTCCTCATATGCAGTCTTGCATATGGAATTAGTAGGATGCAAGAGGCCATGAACCCCAGGGCTTGCAGTATTTTCCTTGCAGATAGCTGGGGTTTTGTGGCCAAATAGTTTGAAGTAGGTTGTCAAATAAACTTGTTTCTCTGGAGTGAGGAATGCCATCTGGGAAGTTGTGTTCAAGCTTGCTCCCAGGAATACAATCTGTTGGCAGGGTACTAGGTGAGATTTCTTTTCGTTGATGGTGTACCCCAGTGAGATTAGAAGTTTCTTCACGAATGCCAAATGTTGTAATAGTAAGTCCTGGCTTTCTGCCTGAATCAGACAATTGTCCAAGTATGGGTACATTTGAATATTTCGCCACCTGCAAAATGCAATGGCTGGAGCTAGACACTTTGTAAATACCCTGGGCGCAGTAGATAAGCCAAAGGGTAGTGCAGAGAACTGATGGTGCAAGGAGCCTGCCCTAAAGCGTAGGTATTTCCTGCAAGAATCCCTTACTGGGATGTGCAGGTAAGCTTCCTTTAAGTCTAAGGTTGCCAGCCAAGCATCCTTGGCTAGCATAGGAAGAAGCTGTTGAAGAGTTAGCATTTTGAATTTTGGAATTACCAGAAATGTGTTGAGAATAGAGAGGTCCAGTATAGGATGCCAGTTGTTGTCTTTTCTGGGTAGCAGGAAATGTCTTGAATAAAAACCTTGTCCTCTTTGTTCTGCTGGGACAGGTTGAATAGCCCCGATACTGAGAAGAGAGAGAACCTGTTGTTGGGCCTCCGTCCATTGATTTGGGGGTAGGTATGGCCAACCGTTTGGGGTTGGTAGTGTGTGGAAGTGGTATCTGTATCCTTGGGAAACTATGTTCAAAACCCATTTGTCCTGGATAATGAGTTCCTAGTTTTTTGCATGCAGAGCGAGCTTTCCTCCTAAGGAAGAAGGTAGTTGAGCAGGGCTTGGAAAGGTTAAGGTTATGTCATTGTGCCATTTTTCCGTAGGGGGGTGGCTTACTACTCCCTGCTTTGGAAGTGGGAGCCCCCCACTGCTTTGGTCTGTGCAAAGCCCGAGACTGTAACCTAGGTGGTCTGCTGTTCCTGGGTTTGGCCTGAGAAGGCCTGGAAGAGAATGGAAAGGACCAGTTCTTTGAAAGCCAATGCCTACTAAATCTGGGAGGCTGTACTTGTAGGAAATCTTTAATAGTTTGCATAGATTTAGCTTTTTCCTCCATCCTTTTGAGGACGACCTCTGCTTTGTTGCCAAAAGGCAATCTTGGTTTAATGGAGCATCCAGTAATTTAGCTTTGACATGATCTGGCAAGTTTTGTTCCTTAAGCCAAGCATGCCTTTTAAGTACAGACTCAGTGACAGCAGCCCTGCAAGATGCTTCTAAAGCATCAAAACCACATTGCAAAGTATGTTTACCGACTTGTTCTGCATAATGCATTAAATCTTGCAATTCTTTGTGTTCAGCACAGTCAGGAATCAACATAATTTTCTGTTTAAGTAGTCCCATAATATGCTGCTGATACTTTTAACATATGAAACTGGCAATTTAAATCCCTAATGGCCAAAGTAGCAGAAGTGCATACCTTCTTACCCCATCTGTCTATGGCTCTAGAATCTCTATCAGAAGGGAAAGGATTTTTGGCAGCAGTAGCCTTAATGCCTTTTGATCCTTGGGAAATGGTCTCTGGATCCGCAGAAGGATTCTTGAAGAGGAACTTCTGTGAGTCAGGTACCCTGTAGTACCTGTCAGGTTTTCTAGGAGCTAGAGGTAATTTGTCTGGGGTAAGGCTAGATTCCAAGAAAGCATCATCTACAATGTCCAGAACAGGAGGGATAGCTAAAGGCCTGTGTTGAGGCAGGATTCCCTGTCTCTTTTTGGACTCCGAGTAATCCTGGCTTTCCCAGCGGAAATGCTCCCTAAGAGTACGCAAGGTTTAACCAAAGGAAAAATCTTCTGGAGGGGAGGCAGAGGGAATGGAATCCTCTGTATCAGAATCCTCATAAGTAGATAAGGGCAAATCCTGGTAATCAGAAGTAGCAGAAATATCAGATTCCTGATCAGAAGACTCAGAAAGAAATTCAGTTCTAGGTCTCTTAGAGGGAGAAGGCTGGCTTCCCCTAATTAAAGTAATAAGGTCTTCAGCCATTCTAAGCATTTGTTTTTGAGGCATATGGGCCTGAGCTCACGGTCTGGTTGTCAGTTTTCTGGGCGTAGTGAGAGTTTTAGGACTGAGGGATTTGGAATGTCTGGATGGAAACGATGATGTCAGTTTGAAATGCAAGTCTGTAGGCCTGAATACACCCTCAGAAGCCAGTGCCTGCACAGTGGCTCCAGACCCATCAAAGGTAGAGACATCCGCAGGTCCCATAGTCGAAGAAGCATCTCGCAGCACACCGGACTCCGAATGGGTCTCAGTAGAGGCCTGCAAATCTGAAGTAGTGGGTATCAGGGGCTGCAAAAGCTCCTCACTGAGTACTGGTGACTAGCTTAACGGAAGAGTCGTCGGCAGTTTTGGACCTATGCAGTCGGTCTCTGTCTTTATCCTTACGTTTTTTTCGGAAGATCGGTAGTCGGATGGCTTAAAGCCATTTCGGAGTACTGAGACCGAGTATGAAAGTAATTGGCTGCAAAGATAGCCCAAGGATGAATAGTTCGAGAGTTGAACAAGGCACAAAACCGACAGCAAGGGACGTCGTGGTCAAGGCCTAAACAGGGGATGCAGTACGAATGAAAATCTCTATGAGGTATTTGCTTTCCACAGGTAAGACAATTGTTAACTTTTACTGGCATTGCTTGGAGCAAGAAAAAGAATCCCCAATGGGGTACTTAACTTTTTTGAAGAATTCGGATCTAAAACTCGAAAATAAAAATTTCAGGAGTCGGCCGACCGGCACTTGCGAACTGCTTCTGCTTCAGACACCGCACGGCAAGAAAGACTGATGTAATGGCATCAGCTGCATGTTTTATACCCCTGACGACCTGACATCATGGAAGAGGAAACAGCATCCAATGCAGAAATCCGAAGACTCTGGTATTCAGGCTGGCTGAGGGCTACCTGCAGGCAGATAACCCAAATGTGATGACTGCAACAGTGAAACACGAAGAACATCAGTGTGTGCATGAAAGCTAAAAGTTAAAAATACACATTCAGAAGAGCTGCCATGTATAACAGGTGGGAGTAACATTTTCTATAATAATGGCCACACTGACAATATTACCATGGAATGTAAATAGCCCTACATGTATAGAAAAAAAGTACTGAATCATATTTAAAAATGAAGTAGGGTGCAGCTAATGCTACAGGTGGCACAACTGGATAGAAATGAGCATGACATTTTGAGAAAGGGATTTCAAGATGGACATTCACCAGAATATCAAGACCAAAGGAAAATGGGAGCAATAACACTAATTGCTAGAGTGTCTCAAACAGTGACAGAAGAGGGGGAAAATTACAAGAGTGGTAGATTTGTAGTGGCAAGGAGCTGTTAGCAAAGGAGGAGAATTACGCTGGCATGTATTTATATTCAATCAAAAACTGCTATTATGGAGTTTAAGAAGATTTTGCAAGAAATAATCAGATTTCAGCAAGAATAATTATGAATGGGGACAGGAACCTGATTTTCAATACTGAGGATGTTATCAGGGAGACCTAGAAGAAAAAATATAACAAGAGAGGGTAGATTTCAAAAGAAATATATGATATTAGTAGGAAGATGTGAATTCAATATAAGAAATCAGAACAAATTTATATTTCACAAGGTATAATAACTGGGCTAGACAGGATATGATTGATATTTCACAGAAGCATGTGTATTTAACAGAAACCACTGGCATACACACAATAAATACTTCAGATCACGCACCAATATAAACTAAGATTAAGCTGCAGCGCAATAAAGTAAAATAAGACACTAGCACTTTTCTACTTAATAGTTTAAAAAAAAAAAAAAAAGAGCCGTTTAAGGAGAGGTCAGTGGAAATTATTCGAGAGAGAAATTTCTACAGAAGGCATAGCTAGTGAATGGGATAAAAGAAAAATGGAGTATACAGAGAAAGATATGAGAAAGTAGTAATAGGATTTTTAAAGGAGCTGATAAAGTAACAAGAGGAGGAGCAATTGGAGAGTCATTGGATAATAAGAGAGTATGTGGATAAGATGTTAAATTTAAAGAAAAAGTTTAGAAAGGCTGCCATTACGCAACTAGTTTCATAACTCCAGAGCAAAAAAAAAAAAAAAGCTTTAGCACAAAGACATAAGCAACAGAAAGTAGAAAGGGTTCTCCTCAAACATAAGGCACCAATTAAAAAAATGAGATCCTACAGAGGTGTTCAACATATTTTGGAAATATGAAAAACCTGTATAAAGCAAGAGAATGTGGAAACCAAGAATATTTATGAAAGACTTAATTATGCCAAGGAATATGAGACTCAACAATTAAGACATAAGACAGGAAGACATGAGATAAAAATGGTGATATATAATCAATTTACAGTGAAATCTCCAAGAACAAATGGTATTCCTGTAGAAGTTTTGGATTCAGGTAAGAAGAAAGTAATAAAGAACTGGAAGGTTTTGTTTAACAATATTTTCAAATGGGGAGTAGTACTAGCATCATGGAGGAAAAAAGCTGAGGTGGCTTTATTACAAACCCATCAGATGCAAATTCTTATAGAACCATTTAAATTTTAAACTATGACTGTAAACTGTTTATGTCTATACCAGTAAAAAAAAAAGGCAAAGTTGATGTCAGAATTGAAAGACATGAATCAGTGTGGCTTTACGGAAGAGGAGGCAATCTGACAAATTTGATAGAGCAATGGTGATCCACAGGGAAACAGTATGTAATACTGTTATTGTTGGTGGGCCTTGATGAAGAAAGCATTCAATATAGTCACCTGGGATTTTATGAGTAGGACAATGGAAACAATGGAAGTGTGCAGAAATGTACATGCATCACCATGACACCAGGGCAAGTAAGAAAAAGTCACCAAATTGCAAATGCTCCATGAGGACCATTCCTGAGGCCTCATTACAAGACAATACCTGACAAAAGCTCTGTGCCCAACTACTCAAGGAGGACAGTCCCCTCTCAGACACTATACAATTTTAGGTTGACAATGAGGCAGAATAGAGAAATCAGGAACTAATGAGCTGAACCAATATGCATGATTTTGACTGATGGACTAGATATTGGCCAATAGAAGGCCAGAAAAACAAGCATGCTTGGAGTCTTGCGGGTGTTGCAGATCCACCCAGAAAACCTACTAGGAGTTTTTTCCTAGATTCCACAGCACCAATTTTCTGATCTGGACATACAGAAGAAAATGGTTTAGTCAGACAGCAATAACCCACCACTAACAGTACAGGTAGCAGGATAACATTAAAAATACACAAAATAACATTATTTCCACAATTAAAGTTGCTGCTTGTTGGTTATTCTTTTGGTAAATAAGTAATTTAGAGCATTTAATGATTTCTTTTCTGCCCAAATCCTCAGTCTTTATGTCATACTTCCAAACCACTGCTTCAGTAACTGCAGGTTTATAGTGACTCCGCTTACACCTACTGAAGCAAAGATGGCATTCGGTTTAGGAAATTCTAATGTGGCACATTTGCTGGTGCATCTTCTGGAAAACCTTACCACTGCATTACGACTTGTCAGAGTTGCAAGATTAGGACACAGCATCATAAGGCAGTCCAAAAAGGACTTAGCTTCTGTTAAGTCCCACTGTGAGATAGATGTGCAGTAATGCAACTTCTGTCGCTCCTCTCTCATCACTGCTACTAACCATTTGTATCCATCTTCCATGAGTGGGTACTGATGTACCAAGATGACTCATTTTCCCTCACTTGAGATGTCTAAACCTATTTCTTCAGGTCAACCCTCCCTTGCTCTGGACAGATTCCTGAAAATGAGTCAACAGCAGTACAGATAGACACATTGTTTCTGTATCAATGGGCTGGATGCATCAACAAAAATGTGTTTTACTCACTGATTGTTTATTATTTACAGCAATATTTTTAAACACCTTTACTGAATTATCACTTGTGACATAGGCAAACTTACGTGTATAAAATTAATCAAAACATTAAGTTCACATTTACAAACATTACACATCACATATATTCTATACTGCATAATCAAAGCAGTAATACATACATTTTGCATTTCCTGCCTTCTTGTAAAACATATTCATCCTCCAAAACAATTTTATATATGTATTGTTCCACAACTTCCGTTTCTTTCTCTGTAAAGATCCCACTTTCTGCCACTTTTTCATTGTTACAATATTCACTACTTCAAGTATGGTTGGTTTAGATTTTGATTTCCATTTTCTAGTAAATTACTTTTTTGGCAGCCACCAGAATTAAACTTAAAAAGGCCTTACCAACATCTGGGCAATTCAAATCCTGTACCCCAGCTAAATAATAATAATAATAATAATAATAATAATAATAATAATAATAATAATAATAATAATAATAACAATACTTTCCTCAGTTACACTCATTTGCTCACCCAGTATTCCTGACAGAGTACTCTGTATGGAATTTTTAATGTCTGCCAACTCATTACAGTCCAAAAACATATGTTCATGTTACCTCATATTCCTATCCATTACACCTCCAACATTTGCAATCTACTTGAAGAAAAATACTTTTAAACTCCAAGAAGACTCCAAAGAAACTATGCAAACACTTTCAGGCAAAACCTCTAAATCTTCTACACTCTGTTGTGCATTTGGCAGCAATACATATGTCCTCCCACTGTTTATATTTGAATTGGAAATCTAATCTCTCTTCCCAATCTTTTCTGACCTCTTCTGATTGAGTCCTATAGTTACTATGTAATATTTTATATGCCCTACTAATAAACCTTTTTAACTGGTGCTTCTGTTTTACATTCAATTAAAAACTCAAGCAGTGCAGGGCTTTCATTTAGGATTTCCCCATCACTTTTTGTCTGTCTTCTGATATTAATTCCTGACTGGGATGGCAATCACTAGCCTGGAATCCAAATGTCTTCTTGGCCACTTTTCCATTCTACTACCTTTCCTTCTCTAATTATTTGGAAGAAATACAGTGGTTCTTTTCTCAGCCTTCACCAGTAAATTCCAATCCTCTCATCTATTCTCTGTATTCCTAGTTGGAGTGGCACCTAGCGGCATAATCTCCTTTCTCAATTCCCATGTTGGATTACTTCTTAGTATACTTTCTGCTACTTTATGAAAATAATAATCTGTACAACTGTTATTCTTCATAAAGATCTGCATCCAACATCCCATTATTTCCTTAATTCTTGAATTACTCCACCTGCTTCATCATCATCCCTTTCCACTCTGAATTGTAGCTTTATGCTTGTGTTATGTATAAGAGTCTTAACTGTGTAGCTCTAAAATATCCCTTCAAATTAGGTAATCTTAAACCTCCTTGTTCTGTTGAGAGGATTAACTTATCACACTTGACTCTTGCACTCTTCCCCTCCCAAATACAATCCTTCAACTCTTTAATTACTGTCCACAACTTCTCCTCTGGTTGATAAAAATATGACTGGCCTGTGTATAAAACTAAAGGAACTAAAAATTTGTAAAGCTTGTATCTTGCTATCCATATCCACAGGCAAGAACTTTTAGTTTCTCAGTTTTTCTATTATCTTTTGCTTAGTCTCTTCCCACATATCCTTAGCTGTCATGACCAAATCCTTTTTAATCCATACTCCTAAACACTTTATTTTTATCATATTCCCATAAATGTGGCTATTGCTGGACCAATTCATGTGTGGGTACAAAGTTTATAGCTATTGCCGTTGTTTTATCTTCATTAATTTGAACGGTTTCAGAATATTCCACAACACTGAGATGTCCTTTTCTGGGTCCATCGTGTACAAATAAGATCAGCTGCAAATTAAGCCAACTTTTCTTGAACACCATACCAATTATATCTTTGAATTTCTGAGTCCCTTATTTTCTTGGCCAGTTACTCAAAACATAATGCAAACAAGAAAGGTGAAAGAGGACACCCCTGCCTGGTTCCTCTGTTCAAAAACAACTTATCAGGCAGGAACCCTACTACTTTGATTTTTGCCTCAGATCCCTCATGTATTGTTCAAATTAACCTTTTTTTTAAATCAGGAATTACAAATGGTTCCATTGCCTATTCATAAAATCCCAGCTTACTTTGTCAAATGCTTTCTCTGCATCAAGACCCACCAATAACTGTGATATTTTCTCACATTCTTCTTCCCTCTGGATCATCAATGCTCGATTAATATTGTCAAATATTTACCTCCCCTTGACAAAACCACATTTGACCACATCTATAAATTTTGGCGTCATCCTTGTCATTCTTTTAGTCATTATAAACACTTTATAATATTGGTTTAGAATTGAAATGGACCTGTATGAAACTGGATCAGATGGGTCTTCACTGTTTTTAGCTATTACAAGCACAGCAGCCTTTTTCCCAGGATCTTGGCGATTCATCTCCTTTTAAAATACTGTTTAACAAAACCTTTTAAATCTCTATAGTCTTCCTTCTTAATAACTTTCACCAAAAATACCATCTATTCCTGGAGACTTTCCTGTAGATTAGTTAAGACATAATTTTTATCTTGTATCCTCCTAGCTAAACTGTTAATTGTTGATCCTCATCTACTTCTAACATTGGCATATTTAAAGGAAAACTCCACCTTCTCCTACAGTTTAACTCAAACCTTAGGCTGCTTTTCATCCTACAATATGGTTGTAGTATTGTGTAGGTACCAGAAACCTGATTGTACTTTATAAAACTTTAATTTCCTTGTCTTGGAATCAAAGGAAGGGAAATCCCACCCACTTTTTTTAAGCTTAGCCTAGTACACACCTATGAACCTATAACCACTGATGCAGTGAAAGATGTAGTTTATCACTTCAGGCAGTGACAATTACAGGGCAGTTAGTCCTGCTGATGTCAGGAGTTCAGTCAAGACTGTAAGAGAATGTAAACTGATTCACAACTGCTTCCAATGTAGCCATGCCTTTTATAGCAAAACAATGCAATTAGGTCAGTCAAGGTTTCAAAGGCACCTCTTCTGACAAATCTGCATAAGCAAGGAAAGCAACTGACATGTGAATTGAATGTGAAGACTAAAAGCACAACACAAAGAGCAGACATGATGTGGCTGAATTGTATGAAAGGCAGGAGTTAAGGAGATGCAGCAGTTCCTGTGCAAGACTGGGCAACACAAGGGAAAAAGTGTGGGGGGAGGGGGGGGGGTTGAAAAAGTACATTATGATGTTTCTTAAAAATATTAAATGCATTAACATAACATGCTTCATAAGACTGTGCAGTTGGTGGAGAAAACAGATGATGAGCATTCTTAAATTTGCACCTTCTTTACCAGTGTACAACTGAAAATGCAGACTGTGTATAAATATACTGTGAATGGAACATCTCACAGCCATACTTGGTTGTTTTGTTGGCATGGCCTGTTTTACTCACATTGGTCATCAAACCACTGTTTTCTAGTCTGACAACTGTGGAGTTTACAAAATCCCAAAGAATAAGGCACCACGCCGGGAACAACTTTTCGTCCACACCAAACAGTCGAACTTAATCAGATACAAGTACTTCATTCACAAGAAACAGTTTAAATAACCCTCTCAGGAAGTCACATGACATCCCAGCTCTAAGTCACATGACATCCCAGTTAAAAATTTAAAGTGCTAGTCACATTTATTTAAGAAATAACAGCATACATTTAAAATGACCATGTTAATATTTCTAAAAATCCACAAATTACACTAATTAAAACAAAAATATGTTAAACTTCTGTCCAACAATTTAATAGAACAGTGAGTATGAGAAAAATATTAAAAATGTAAAAGTTTATTTAAGGGAAAGGTCCCCAATACTATCTCATAAGATTTTTCAATTTCAAAATGCACATTAGGGAACACATACTACTGAGTCATGGGTGATTGTAGGCATTTAAACGAATCTGCCAAATAAGTTCTAGTTTTTCGAGTTCTAACTGGATGGAGCCTCCCCTAGGATTCTATGCCACCTGATCTATAATCAAAATTTAAATGTGTGTTCAGGATACATAAAGATATGCTTTGCCAAAGCATTTTCCATTTTTTGTCTACTGATACTATATACACGTTCGTAGACTCTATCCTTAAGCCTTCTTTCTGTTTTGCCTATGTAGAATGATTCACACACCCGACACTTGGCTAAATAAACCACTATCAAAGAGTTACAGTTGTGTTTCATTCCATAGGTTATCTTATTATTGTTCACTATTGTTGTGAGGCCCACGTCCATGTACCTACAGTAATGGCATTTCCCACATTGCTTCATTCCTACATAAATTGAGTTGGATTTAGTGTTTCGTTCGAGCAGATTTTTAAAATTGGTAGCGCTTCTCAAAATAAATTTAGCTGGAGTTTGCCAAGGGTAGAAAGACATAAGTGGGTGGTCGGAAGACTGCCCTTCTTTAGAAGTACGCATTCCTAAAGTAGTTACGCACATCATTTCACAAGGAATGTCTACTTGGCAGATGGTAAACTAGGGAACCTTGCAAAAGGCAAAACATATGCAGATGACAGACAAATTTAGAAGTACATAAGCAGGAGAATATCACTCAACATCATTTCGTATAGTTAACTGTGAGGACGTAGACAGAAAATGGAATGGAGTGAAAAAGATAGTGCAGAAAGGAAATGTTTTATATAGTAAACACATCACCACTGTAATTATGATTGGGGGAAACATTAAAAAAAGATTAACATGCAGTGAAAAGCTAAGAATTTCTTTGGACACTTAATGAAACCCACAGCCACCATAGCTAATAACAGATGGAAAAAGCATAACATAGAAACTGCATTGTGATATGTACTAAAAAAAGGGATAGAGGGATAGATTTATACAAAGTTGCTAAGCATGCAGTCCAGGTGACCATTAGGGAGTCTAGTCCATATTCCCAATTGCTGCAAAGCACTGCCTGGTTAAGTGACTTGCTTAAGGTGGCCTAACAAGGAAAATGAAGATGGAAAGATTCAAACCTTGTACTCTTAGCAGTGGAAGCAGAACTTTAGTAATCTGCACTTACTACCATACATACCACAAGTTCACTTAGAGGAAAATCAATGGGTTGCTACATGCCTCAATCCACAGAGAGCTGTAACCATCAGGAGTGCAGTTTCCTGCAGAAGTACAAACAGTAATGCTCAAGTCTTACAGAGCTAAATAAACCAATATCAAAGAGTTACAGTTTGCATCAAAGTGACTGTATTGTAGATTAACAAATCAGTTCATGAGCAGAACATTAAAAGAGGAAAAAAACAATGCCGGAAGATATTTATGCCACAAAAAAGTTATGAAAATGTAAGGGATAGAAATTTGGTCACATTTGGCTGTAGAATTACAGAACAGCATATTAAGGAGACAAAGAGCATTAAATTATTTACAAAACAAATAAATGCAACTAATAACTTCCTACAATGTTCACCCCCCCCCAAAAAAATCTTCCCACTGGTGGGACTGGGGGACTAGACTAGTTCCTTAATTTTGCTGTGTCTACATCATGGACTCATGTTTGTAGAAGTGTGATGTTCCTGTAAATCACTATGACAAAAATAAGAAAAAAAGAAAAAAATAGAGAATAAAATGTTATGAGACATCTGTGCCTTTACAAAATGTAGTTAGCCAAAGTTAACGAATAGAGAGTTGGTCATATTTTCTTGCACACTTAATAAAGGGGGCAGAACATAATATTAATAAAACAAAAGAAAATAAAGCATTGTCTACAACATTCAGGCTTAAAAAATAATAAAAAAGTAAAAATATTTCTACTGCAGGGCACTGGGGAATAGAATTATTCTCAAATCTCTTCCCTTCCAGTAGCGGCTGTCACACATGCAATTGCAAACTATCCTCAAGTACAGTGATGGTTTTGACACCTTAGAAATAGTGTTGGGGGAGGGAACTGTCAACTCAATTTGGAGTACAAAAGGATACTTTGAATAAATGCCTGCAATTTAGCTGCTTTTTTGGTAGAAGCTATACAACTCCTTAGTATAGTATAAAAAGTGCTCCAAGACAAATACAAAATCAGTCATTAAAGAAAAAAAAAGCAGCAGTCCTGTTACATAAGTTATACAACATGATGGTGACTGATACTAATCCCACTATATGTCAAAGGGATGGGAATACACCACTATGTCCTTATGTCTTGCAGGATTCATATAAGGCAGACTTGAAATGGATTACGGGAGAGATAAAGGGTTGAAGAAAAACAAGATTCCGTTGATATAAGCCCCGCTGGCAGCCATTTGTGGAAAAACATTAAAATTATATAAAAAGCACTCAGTGATACTTTGAGGTGTTACAATAGTTCAGGAAACAAAGATAGGGTGAAAAATACATTTTCTTTAGTTTTAAGGTGGAGTATTCCTTTAAGTGTTCCATAAATATTTCCATTTTGTATTTTTCTGGACTTCCCCACTTCTATGACTTACACGAATTTTCATAAAATTTCCGAACTTTCTCTAATACTTCTACAGGATCTCCTTTTTTTATAGGTTCCCCAAGTTAGGCAACAAATTAGAACAGATTGCTACCAAAGTCATTGTGCCAAAAGTTTTTGTGCTCTGGAGTTATTGTCTAAAACAAAGAAGTTATGTACCTACCATAATGTTCCATGTTTGTTGTCCTTCTCGCCCTTCTTTCTTACTGGATGGGTTCGGAGCCAATCCTCTGTTCCGACTCGGCCGAATATACTAGCTCAAAGTCCTTCACTTGGCTCGTGGCTGAATAGCTATTCCATCATGCATTGGAGTAATCCCCAGATCTTGTTTGCTGCTAGTCATAAAATGTATGTATACATTACCCACCTAACATGAAATATATAAATATATATATACATATATATATGAAAACACACAAGAGAAAAAACAACAAATTTCAGAGGAACTCCCTCACTAGGAGGAAAGGAAATCTCTTATCTAAATCCTCTAGGAGCCTTGGGTGGGGGAAGGAGGGAGGGACATAAGAAAGAAGGGCAAGAAGGACAACAAACATGGAACATCATGGTAAGTACATAACTTCTTCATGTTATGTTGTCCTCCTCGCCTTCATTCTTACTGGATGGGACAGTATCCCTAGCACAATCTTCCTGGGTGGCTCATGGGAGTAAACCTTTGAGTACTGTGAACCCCAAAGAAGCTTTGTCCCTGGAGGCCAAAACTACTTTGTTATGAGTAATAAATTTATGGCAGCTGCACAAATACTAACCACAGACAATCTGGCTTGGTAAGCAGAGGATGAAGAAAAACTAGTTGAATGTCCTTTGATTTTGAAAGGTAAACTTTTACTGTTTAAGGTGTATATAACGGTAATACAACAGGAAAGCCAATTTGAAAGTGTAACATTTGAGACTGGTTTGCCTTGCTTTGCTTGAGTAAAGGAAATAAACAGCTGGTTTGTTTTCCTAAAGTTTTTGGGTCTATATAGATAAAATCTCAGTTTTCTATGTACATCCAACTGATGTAGTTTGTATTCTGCCTTATTGGTATGATTACGAAAGAAAACTGGGAGTTCAATAGATTGGATCAGATTGGTTACTGAGCAGACTTTTGATACAAAAGATGGATTAGTCCTCAAAGATACTCTAGCCTTATGAAAAATTAGGTATGGTGGCGAGCTTGCAACTCCGAGACTCTTCGTGCAGATATAATAGCCACTAACAAGATGGTCTTCCAAGAGAAATTGCATAAAAGAGCATGAAGAAGCTGGTTCAAATGGGGGTAAAGTTAGATGGGTAAGAACGATATTTAGGTCCCAGTGTGAGAGAGGTTCTTTTATGGGAGGTCTCAACAAACAAGTTCCTTTTAATAATGCTTTACACAGCCTGTGTGACATTAGATTAGGAGTGTATTCACCGATGTGGTAATTCGAAATTGCAGCTAATTGGACTTTGCAACTGCAGCGAAGCCTTGGCAGAAAAGTTCTGCCAGAAATTCTAAGATTGAACTAACAGAAGTACAGAAAGGATCTATGTCTCTCACCCTTGCCCAATAGGAGAACCTCTTCCATTTACTGGAATATAATTTTCTGGTTGAAGTCCTATGAGAAGAGACCAAAATGTTTTCAACTGCTGGAGTAAAATTTTGAAGCCTGACTATGTTTGGAAGTAGAGCAGCTAAGCTGTCAAACTGAGTTTGGAGAGAAGGATGAAGCGTTCCTGACATACGAGTCAAAAGATCTGGAACTAGGTCCAGAACCCACCGCTTCTCCTAAAGATGAGGCCAGAGGAAGGGGAACCAAATCTGACGAGGCCAATATGGGGCAATGAGAATTAGCCTGCTTCCTAAGGCTTTGGATTTCTGAATGACTTTGGGTATGAGAGGAAAGGCATATAGTAGTCCCAAGGGCCAATCGTGGACAAGTGCATCTCTTGGTGTCTACCCCACTGGGGGGATTAGGATAAAGTAGATTCTGCATTTGGTATTCAGGGGGGGTTGCAAACAGATCGCAGCTAGGCTGGCCCCAAGTTCGGAAAATCTTGTCCGCTATGTTCCGTTTCAGAGACCACTCGTGAGGCATCAAAATCACCCTGCTGAGTTTGTCCGCTATCACGCTGGATTTCCCCAGGATATGCATTACCAGAAAACGTTAGGAAGAAATTGCCCATTGCCATACTCTCAGCACTTCTTGACAAAAGGGGTATGATCTGGTTCCTCCTTGTTTATGTACCAGACTACCGACATGTTGTCTGACTGGACTGCAATCATTCCTAGAGGGGGAGAGTCCTGAAGTGCTTGCAATGCCAGAAGCACTGGTCTCATCTGTAGAAAACTGATGTGCAACTGAGCCTCGTGTTCCTGCCATGTGCCTTGGACTGTTCTTCCCAGATAATGCCCCCCCCACCCTATTTGGGAAGTGTCTGTGGTCACAGTAGCAACAGGTTGTTGTGGTACAAAGAGTCTTCCAATGGTCACATGCGTGGACTGAAGCCACCACAGATCATCTCAATTGCATGAATCTGTTATCCTTATCTGATGGGACATAGGAAGCTCTCGTAGAGACCATAGAGCAAACAGAAGCCACCAAAGGATTCTCATGTGCATCCTGGCTAGAGGGGCTAGGGTTATGGTTGATGCCATGGTCCTAAGGAGCGTTAGAAATACTTTCACTTTTACCTTGCTCTTGGGAAGTAGACTATTTGTTGTCTGAGGACAGAAACTCTGTCGAGCAGAAGGCAAGCCATCATGGAAACGGTGTCTAGACCTGCACCTATGAATGTAATACGTTGACAAGGCAACAAGGCAGACTTTCGAAAATTCATTGTTATGCCTAACTGAACACAAATTTTTAGTGTAGTGTCCCTGGCCTGTAGAAGTAGATGCTTGGTGGTGACAGTTAGGAGCCAGTTGTCCAGCTATGGAAACACTTGGAATCCCAGGCATCTCAGGTGAGCCATTACTACTGCCATGCATTTGGTGAACACTCTGGGGGCTGTAGTGAGACCAAAGTGCAGAGCCTGAAATTGAAAATGACTGTCTCTCAGCCAGAAGCATAGATGATTCCTTGATGTTCTGTCTATCTTTATATGATAGCACGCATCTTTGAGGTCTATTGGGCACATCCAATCGTCTTTCCCTAAAAAGGGAAGAATTGACTGTAGTGTCACCATTCGGAATTTGGACTTCTTTACAGATTTAACTTGCTGAGATCCAAAATGGGTCTCCAGTCCCCTGTTCTATTTGGTACCAAAGAATCTTGAGTATGCTCTGAATCCTATTTGGTCTGTGGGGACTTTTTGGATGACTCTTTTGTTTAGCAACTTTTGAATTCTATGGTTGCTTGTTCCGTATGACTGGGTGGAACATCTGGGATTCTTCTGATCTGTGGAATGGGCAGGCAAAAGGGAATGGAGTAACCTCTGGATATTATACTTTCTACCCACTTCTCTTGTGATATCTCGCCAGGCTTCTGGGTACAAATTTAACTGCCCCCCCCGACTGCCTCCAGAGAAGAGCAGGCGGGCCTCCTCTAAGGAGCGCTGATAGGGTCGGCTGCCAAAGGAATTGCGATCATCATGGTTTTGTGGGCCCCCCCCTGCCTCGTGGGCGACGTCTACCATTATTGCTGCCCCCTCTGCCCCCGCCCCTGGGGAAGGGTTCAACTCGTGCATCTTGAAAAGCTCCCTGGGATCTTTTGAACCATATTTTCCAATTCTTATGACCTTTAGGATAAGGTCTTGAAGGTATGGAAAAACGTACTCCAATGGCAGAGAGAGTTTTTCTTTCTTGCTCACATTTTGCGAGTGTGTCCTTGATGTTAGGTCCAAAGAGTGAGGAACCATCAAAAGGGGCATTGGTAAAGGCACACTTGAATGGTTCCACAAAGTTACACAAACACACCCAGGAGTGTCTCTTAAGGGGAAACTCCTAAACCTGCAGCTCTATTCGCTCCATCTGCTGCATAGATCAGTCTCATGGAGGAATTGATTATGGAGTTTAAGGTGGATAGCTGAGAGGTCACTTTTGCTGAGACCCCTGTAGCTAATGAACCTTGGAGAGCATCTCCTAACTCCTTTAGAAGATCTCTTTGAAGTCTTGTAAAATGTGTGAGGTAGCTCAGCGATCTGAGGGTGAAAGTTGCTGACAAGAAAACACGCTCCCCGTATTTTATCCATCGTTCAGGAATCCTTATTCGGCAGACGGTCAGACGAGGACATCTCATAGATTTCCTTCTTGGTGGCTGCTCCCACCACAACAGCATCTACAGGTATACCTTTTGAAAGAAAATCCTTATGCGAACGGGCTGAAAGGAACTTATATGGCCTCCAAGGGACTGGCTCCATAGAGTCTGGTGACTCCCACACCTTTCAATTAACCAAATCCATAAGCTCATCGAAAGGTGGAGACACCCAGGAGGCTGAAGGTTGAGATCTGAAGACATTAAGGTACACTGACTCCTCACCAAAAGGGTTAATGGGCTTCCAGCTGCCTTTTTGTTTTAGCATCTCTAGGATATCTGAGAAAGAGATATCTTCAGAGGACGACTGTGGGGGCCATTCTATCTCCTAGAGGTCAGTGTCAGAAGTGATGAACTCATCAGGGGAGTCTATATGCTTCCTCTTGCATGCTCTCTTCTGAGGGGGCTCCTCAGACGGGTATCTGGGGAGGTCTTGGAAGAGTGGGGCTCATCCGATGGGGCTTCCTGAGGCCCTGAATCTCTGCTGTCCTGTGGGTAGGATGGTGCAGAAGCAGAGACACCGGTGTTTGAGGGGGAAGAACGTCATTATCCTAGAGTAGAGCTGTAGGTGGGGATAGTACACTCCTCATCACCTCGAAGGCTAATCCTCCTGTTCCAAGGACACCTCTGGTTCTGAGGAAACAAGAGGAAATCCCCCAGCCAAGGAGATCAGCTCTGTGGTTGACGTAGCAGCAGAGCTCACTCGTACCAACACACCGAGGAGTAGACTCGGAACTGAATAAATTTGGGTCTGAGAGTCCCCTCCCAGAGCCGACCGGAGAACTACGGCTCCTAGACGCTCTGGATAGCACCAGTAGTATCGGAACAGGCAACGGTTCCGAAGGGATCCCGGAATTGAAGTTTCTACCACAAGAGGTATCTGGCATTCCGGCTCCGAAGATTCAGCTTGGCTCGGAGAAGGAATAGTGGATGTACTAATTTTGGATGGCTCCGAGACCAGTGGGGTCGGAGCTGAAAACAATTTAGCCAGTGCCAGCAACTTCAAAAGCCTGCGCACCACCCTGGCCATGTAATCATCTAATAAGCTCCTAGAAGACCTGGATGAGAGTGTAGGGGATTGTGACCCTTGAAGAATAGGGCATCTCAAGGTTGGAGAAACCGGTTCTAATTCAACGGACCATCTCACAGAAGTAGTCTCTATCCGTTCTGATGTCTTTGGGAACTGATGGACTTGATTTGTCTGCACCAACTATCACCTTCGGTTCAAAAGGTGGTGGAGCCGAGAAGATAGATTTTTCAGTCATTTTAGCAATTTTCTTTGGAGACTTGGAATGAGCTGAGGAAGAGGATGAAGAGAAAGGTCTTTTGTATTTGTCAGTAGTAGTTGGGGAGTTAGACTTTGAAGCAGCTTGTAAAGCCTTCATCAAATGTAGGTTTTATTAAACCTCTTAAAATCAATTATTTCCTCTCATGCAACACTCGAGAGCTGAAGGAATGACAAAAACTGCAAGATTCCTGAAGTGAATAGCCCATAAATAGTACATGCACACACTGTGCCTGTCAGTTATAGACATTTTCTGCGAGCATTGTTGGCATTTCTTGAACTCGGGCTTGGGTTCCTTATCTCTGGACTCTTTAGACATATTGTACACCAAAATATTTTGAACAGCAATAATAAGTACTTACACTATAAACACCCTAAGACAAACACACAGAAAAACAACTACAGGGAAAACACAGCTCTACCCTCTAAATTAAATGGGCGCTAGGCCCTCTAACGTAAACGGACCTAGCTGAGCTAAAGGGGAACACGCAACAAACCCTCTAACTTAAACGGGTTTACTTTTAGTTTAGTAAAAGAAATACACATGCAAACTACTACTAACGAACGTTTGACAGGGATAGGATAGGGCCTAGTAGAAAAGCAACGGCCAACAAACAAGAACACAACAAGCGATAAAGGCACACGGAATACTATAGGAAGGATAAACTGCCTAAGACTAGGATCTATAGCAACTCTAAGAATAAGATTTTGATGAAAAAAAACTATCAATAGTAAATTTGAAAACACTTAGCCATGGCCAAGGAGAGCATCCGAACTCGTCAAGTGGCAAACGGAATCTGGGGATTACTCCAATGCCTGATGGGATAGGTATTCAGCCACGAGCCAAGTGAATGACTTCGAGCTAGTGTATTTGGCCGAGTTGGAGCAGAGGATCGGCTCCGAACCCATCCAGTAAGAATGAAGGAGAGGACAACATAACATCAGTTGTTTAACAGCAGTACTTCCAAAGACATGCAATAGGTGGATTGGACACTCTAAATTGGCCCTAGGTGTGAGTGTGTGCGTGTGTGTGTGCCTTCTGTAGAAGGTTGGGCGCCGGGCTGGCAACTTGACACTGTAAAACTCCACTGCCAATAATGAGCGGACAGATGATCCGCTGTGGCGACCCCTAACCGGGAAAAAGCTGAAAGAAGAAGATTTCTAAACTCATGAGCACTATTCCAGTATTCCGTTATTTTCTCTTTAGCACTCAAAAATTGTGCCTCCTCTTGCTCTGTAAGACTCCCCTTATTTCATAATACTTGAACCTTTATCAGCCTAAATAATTCTTATTTTAAACTGCTGTTTAATTTTATACCACTCACTAGACTCTGCTCTAACATCTGAATTATTTTCTATCTTCCCTAATTAAATTCCAGATAATTTCTACTATCCATTCCATACATTCCTCTCTTTTTAACAGTAAGTGGGAAAGCATGAGTGTTTCAACTTTAATTCATTACCCAGTATTTTTATCTTAGTAATTACTGGCACATCTGAAACAGTTACTAGATATGTGCCAAAGTTCTCAATTAAATTCGACTGTTCCTGTAAATGATGTCTGTCTGTCTAGTCTCAGAGCTCCTACTACTTAATTTATGCCATTCATGCCAAATATTTTCAAAAAATTCTTCAGAAATCAAACCTCTGTTATATTTTCCTTCTAGCCCACTAGATGAATCCTCATTATTGCAAATCAAATTTCAGTCCTCATCTACAAGTCTTATTCCCTTTTGAAAGCTGATTATTTCTTCCAAATATTTAATCTCCAGAATACATGTTTTAGATGGAATATAAGCACATGGTAGCATAATCCTCATCCCTTCACAGTATATCTTTATTACCACAAATCTAACATTATCTTTTTTTTCCCTCTTCTAATACTACTGGAGCTGCTCTAGCAATTAATAGTACTCCTTTTCTTTTGTCTCTGATATTCTGCTGAATATTCATCCTGAAACCCTTTTTTTTTTTTTTAATCAAATTCACATGCTCACTTCTTCCAAACGTGTCTCATGTAGCATTGCTATTTTCACTGGCTGGAGCGCCTTCTGTGTGGAGTCTGCATGTCTTCCCCGCGGTCGAGTGACGTTCGAAAGACATGCGTATAATGGGTGTGCCTTCATTGAAGGTTGGGCTTCAAGCTGGCACCTCGGCACCCGTAAAAAATCTACTGCCAATCATTAGCGGACCGGAGTTCCGCTGTGGCAACCCCTCAAGCCGAAAAAGAACATTTAACCTAAGCCCTACAGCTACAAGTTTACTTAGACTTTTGTCACTGTGTCATAGCCTGGGGTCACTACATCTGATCTCGATACTGCAGGAGCTCTGTCACAAAGCAGTGGTGGGTTCGGTTGAAGCAGCTTTATTTCATACAAACACATTAAATTGAGGCTTAGTAACAAACTTTTAAACAGGCTGACTACTGCACTCCTACATGTTAACACTCTGGCTGTTCTCTCAGAATGGCACTGCTATCTGCACATGCTCTCTATTTATATACACGTGCCCTCACTTTAAAACGCTTAACACACGCTCTGTTCTACATCCTCCCCCTTTCAGAAGAAAGTCATGCACTGAAAATGAAAACATTCACTGACATGCAATTGTACAGAAATGATCTTTTGACATGCAATTATACAGAACTAAATACAAATAAAACAATCATGTCCAAGTTGCTGTGTATTTTACACTAGGGCTAGAAATATGATCAGATCATGTGACATAAAAATTAGAACTGGGTTTAGCAACAGGGACTGCTTTTAATGAAAGTTCAACTTCAGGGACATCGAGGACATCACCAGGAATGGAAAAAGGTAATGAGACAAGTCCTTCAACAGGACCATCGTCTAGGTTGCTTTGGGATCTACAGTCTATCACAAATACAGTGATGCAATATTGATTCAAACACTGGAAGACGATGCCTGCGATTTCTTCTGTATTCTATACCCTCTGATTCCACTAAGTAGAATCTAAGTTTGGCACATATACCTCTCACTTGACCAATTCAATCAAAACCTTTCGCAGTTTGCATCCTCACTACCTCTCCTTTCAATGGACGAAAAAATCTGCTTGTTTTATCATAGCTGGACTTCTGAAAGGAATGCTTTTTAAATAGTTGGGCGTTGATTGCTTTAGTGTTTTTAGCATTAGGCACCAAAAAACTGGAATTGATAGGCAAGCTTGTTCTGGTTTGCTTAGATAGAAGTCTCTGAGCAGGCGAGGCAAGTAAATCGTCACAAGGTATATTTCTGAGATTAACCAAATTCAAGAAGATATCGGTGTTGTCACGCTTTGACCTTTCCAGTAATTGCTTTGCACTTTGTACTGCATGGTCAGCCAGGCTGTTTGACTGTGGATATTCCAGACTGCTAGTAATGTGGATAAAGTGCCACTCTTTTGCAAGTTTATGAAATAAATTGATAAACTGGGCACCGTTGTCAGAAATAACTTTGTGTGAAATACCACGCACTGAGAAGTGGTGTTTCTACTTAGTAATGACAGTACTTGACATTAGGTTAAGTAGCAAATCGATTTCAAACCAGTTTAAATAAGAGTCTACCAACACCAAGTATTTCTGATTGTTCCACTCAAATACGTCAGTGGATACCGCTGACCAAGGTAGTTCAGAAATCTGGCTTAGCTGAAGTGGCTCTTTTTGCAAATGCGGTTTAGCACTATTGCATAATAAACAAGATGATAGTACTTTATCAATGTCCTTCCACAGAAAAGGCCAAAATCCTAGTCCTCTCGCCCTTCTTTTTGTAGCTTTGGAACCTGGGTGGCCACGATGCAAAATTTGGATATACTCATGTAGTAAGGAAGCAGGAACAATAACTGTAGGACCTTTGAAAATTATACCATCTTCCATCATCTAATCTAAGGAAAATAATGTTGCACTTCTGTTGGTACACAGGTTTGCTTTGACAGCCATCCAACACTGCTGAAGTGGTTGAGCTTTTGCAAAACTGGATTAGTCTTTGTATGATCTCTTAGCTCATCAAGTCTTCTGGTAGAAAAATTACACACCTCCATGACACTGAAGTCAATATTCTCTGCATCATGCTTTTGTGTGTTACTTCTGAGTGACTTGGATAAGGTATCAGAAAGATAAAGAAGTCTGCCTTTTGTATACACCTTTTTGAAGTTACACTTTTGTAATATGAGCATATTTCTTTGTAGTCTTGATGCAGCTGTATGCATAGGCTTCTTTAAAATAGTGACTATAGATTGATTATCAATCTTGACCCGGATAGCTCTGCCATAAATATAATTATGGAACTTTGAACATGTGAACACAACTGCCAACAGTTCCTTCTCACAGGTACGTGTTTTTTCCCCAAAGGGGACAACTGTACATTTTTTGGCATTTAGCTCGAGTCCATGGCTCTGGCACCAGGCACCTGTTTTGGTAAGGCCCTTTTGTAGTATATTCACATCATTTAGGGATTCAATAATGGCTCCTAGGTTACAGTCATCTGCAGACTTTGTAAGCCAGAGTCCCTTAGTGTTGGCCTGTACTTCAGAGAAGTAGATGCCAAGTAAGAGTGGTCCCAGGGCAAAACCCTGCAGTACACCACTTGTCACTTGTCTGGAGCTGGATTTGGAGTCTGCTACTTTCACAGTGTGTTCTGTCAGTAAGCCAGTTTGCAACCCATTGAGTGACATAAAGGTTAATGCCCAGCTTAGTAAGTTTATCTATAATTCCAGAGTAGGGGATAGTGTCAAAAGCCTGCATCTCAGTTTGGGTACGAGTTCTAGATGCATAGGCTACTGGTCTGCCCTCCTGAAGACTAACTGCACCAAGACCGAACTTTGAAGCATCACAGGAAAAAATTACTGGTTTGTGGACATCACAGTATCTCAACGTAGGTGGACTGGCAATTTTCTGTTTAAGGTCATCAAATGCTCTCTGGTGTAGTTCCAACCATGAACAGGCAACATTTTTGCACATCAGCTCTCTTAAAGGTGCTGATAATTCACTAAAGTCTGGTATGAATTTGCCCAAATAGTTAACCATACCAAGGAAATGCTGTAAGGCTTGGACATTGTCTAGAGCTGGCATCTCAAGAATGGCTATTTGGAAGGGTCTGGTCGTAAGCCTGTTCTGGTAAATAAATGACCTACATAAGTTCATAGGTGTGTACTAGGCTAATGGCCCTGGGGCCTTTACAAGCCTAGCCATAGTTTTACCCTGGCATTGTGCCACTCGACCTTAGTTCCAAATGCTTCTGTTGAGTAGAGCCACTGAAGTTATCCCTGGAGGTGAATTTTCAATTTCCCATCCACTCATCAAGATTTCTCTTGAAGAGGGCCAGCTCAGCTTGACATGTATAGGAAGTCTATTCCATAGCATGGGCAGTCTCTGGGTTATGAACCAGTACGTTCTGTTGATTGTGGGTAATGAGGTTAAGGTCTCTGGAGTGTGTGGTGCGGAGGGATTGGGATTTCTTTAGCTGTAGCATTTCTAACAGAGCTGGGTCAGACATGGCTTTGTAAGTCAAGCAGAGATTGCCTCTAAGTATGAAATATGAGACAGAGAATAGTTGGAGTTTTTTTAGTCTGTCCATATAGGACAAGTGTTTAAGGCCTAGGATCCTCTTTTTGAGGTACTTTTGCAGACTCTCCAGTTATTGCAAGTGTTTAGTGAGGTACATGCCAAAAGGGGCATTGTACTCGATGACTGGCCTAATGAGGGAAGAGTAGAGGGAGACAATGACCTCATTCTTCCTGGATGCAAAACCCTTAGTAATGAGATGTGCCACACAGAAGGATTTTCTGACCACAGTGGCAATGTGATGATCAAAAGAGAGGTGCTGTCAACATGTGTTCCCAGATCTCTTATAACACCTTCTGTGTTCAGTGGACTACCATCAATGTGGTAATTCATGGGAATCGGGCTTTTCCCAAAGGGGATGATGACATTTTTTTGGCATTGAGCTTAAGGCCATGGTTCTGACACCAGTCATTGGTCTCAGTGAAGCCATTCTGTAGGATGTCAACATCATTTGGAGAGTTAATAATAGCTCCCAACTTGCAATCATCTGCAAACTTTTGTCAACCAGAGTCCCTTTGTGTTGGTCTGGACTTCAGAGAAGTAGATACCAAACAGGAGAGGACCCAGGAACAAACCCTGTGGGACCCCACTTGTGACTAGTCGGCAGCCTGACTTGGGGTCAGCTACTTTCATACTGTGGGTTCTATTTGAGCCAGTTTGCAACCCACCTAGTGATACAGGGGTTGATGCTTAGCTTGGTGAGTTGTTCTATGATTCCTGAGTGAAGAATGGTATCAAAGGCCTTGGCCAGATCAAGATAGGCTGTATGAACTACCTTGCCTTCATCCACAGCTCTGGTGACTGACTCAAAGAAGTTGACCAAGTTGAGCAGGCATGATCTACCCTTCACAAGACCAAACTGTGTGAGATCCAGAGTTTGGAGATTCCCTATATCCTTGTTTATTAGGTCCATGATGACGCATTCCACAGCTTTGCATGTCAGACTTGTCAGGCTAATGGGGCGATAGTTCTCAGGGTCGGTAGTGCTCCTCCTTTGTGGAGAGGGATGACTGCAGCAGTGCACCATTTGGTAGGGACAAAGCCTGACATGAAGCTGTGACTGAACAGGACACATAGGTGAGGTGCCAGTTCATTCTGTAGTTCATGTAGAACACGGCCAGAGATATTGTTAGGTCCCACAGAAGCTGTATTCTTGGCCTTGGATAGTGCTATTTTAACCTGGTAATCTACTGGTATTGCGATTGGTCCTTTGGGGGTGGGGTAAAGTTGGTACTGAATCTGTCAGCCAGTATATTAGCAATATCTGTTGGCTCAGTATAAGAGGTACCAGTGTGCAGTACCTCACAGCAAATCTGGGTATTTCCGTGCAGACTCTTTACATAACTAAAGAAGGCCTTGTGGTTGTCTTTACTATCTGCTGCAATTCTGTTTTCATAGCTAGCTTTAGAGGATTTGATGAGGGATCTCAACTTTTTGTTGAGGCTGATAAGGGAGAGTTTTTCCAGTCTTGGGACTTCACCTTATTCCGCATCAGTTTCCTCCTCCTGTTGCAGAGTTTGTTTATGGCAGGGGGCCAAGAGATTGGCTTCCTTTTTTTTTTTGGAGGAGAGCATCTTGGTTCTATTGGGTATGGCGAGATCCATGCATTTGTGTACGTGTCAATACAGTCCACTGGTGTACGATTTGGCAGTCATGCAACTATTATCCATTTACACGGGTACTGTGAAGTTGGCCACCTCTGTTTTTAGGAGCCCAAAGTTAGCTTTGGAGAAGTTTTTTCATGGTGGTTACCTTTGCGTGGGGAGGGGATGTGGATTTTCAAGGTGATTAGTTTGTGGTCGGATCTAACCAGGGAAGAGCTGACTATTAGTGTAGAGCAACGGTCGCCCATGTTAGTAAGAAACAGGTCAAGGATGTTCCTACCTCTAGTGGGGGTAAGAACGAGCTGGTCCAGGGGATTGGAATTAATGAACTCCAGGAAACATTGGGTAAGTGTAATGATACATGAGTAGTTTTCCCAGTTAATGGAGGGGTAGTGAAAGTTGCCTAGTATGAGAGTGTTAGGTTGGACCCTAATATTCCCTAGGGTGCTTAGGAACGTGGAGTGCGAGTCTTGGGACATGGTTGGGAACCTATAGCAGGGTATGACTAGAATCGCTGTCTTACCCAGTGTTAGCTGCACCTGAAGCATCTCTGATGTGTTATGTTGGGCTACCCATCTGGAGGTGTGCACATCCTTTATGGATATGGAAACACCACCGCCTTTGGAGCTTTGGTCCAAGTTCTGGGGCACAAGTAACCTCTGGTAGCCTGAATTTACATTTCAGAGGTTTGAGCTTTACATTCACTTCATGTGCTCTGTCCAGAACTTTCCGAAGGTTTCTGTCATGCTCTGGCTTCACCATTTCCTCCAACTAGTAAATCATCTAGTATTACAACACATGGATAACCTGAAAAAAATTTGCTCCATTGCACGCTGAAAGACTTCACTGGCAGAGTTTATTCCAAAAGGCATTCTGAGAAATCTGTATTTACCAAATGGGGTACTGAATGTAGTCAGTAGTGAAGATTTGAGATCAAGCATTACTTGTCAAAATGAACTCTGTGTATCTAAGACAGAAAAAGCAGTGGCATTTGGCATTAGAGTAGCAACCTCCTCGACTGTACGCATAGGATAATGGGGCCTCTTTAATGCTTAAAGTCTCTTAGGTCAATACATAGTCTGATGGCATCTGAGCTTTTCTTATCAACTACCATAGAAGATACCCATTCAGCTGGTTCAGTAACTGGACAAATCAAACCTTGCTCCACCATTTTATCTAACTGGACCATGACTCTGTCCTGCATGGCTAACTTTTCTTGCTGGTCTGACCACTGGACTGACCTCTGGTTCTAATTTCATGGAGAACACAACTGGAAGTTTGTCTAGCTTGTCTTCAAAAACATCAGCATACTCTGAGAAAATAGCATTGTTGAAACTAGAACTAGGACATGTGCTTACATGGATGACTTTGGTAAAAGAAAGCAGTTTCATACTTAAATTGTCTCTGAGACTTAATAATGACAACACAGGTCTTCTGACTACATAAAACTGCAAGCTGTAACTGTCCCCAGCTGAATAGCATGAAAGCACTACTGAGCCTTCGGTCCAAATCTCTTCACCTGCATAAGCAACAAGCTTCACACAATTGGCCAAATTAAGTTGTTTACCAGATCTTACTTTAGCAAATGTTCCTGCTGACATAACATTGCACTTTGAACCAGTGTCTACTTTGAGCTTGTGGGTTTGACATTGCTCAAGACCGTACAAAACATTTCATTCGTTGCCAAGAAATCTACTGCATTAACCTTTTCATCAACCACTGACACACCATCTACAGAGCAAGTAGAGTTGCAGCTTTCTATATAATCAACTTGCTTTTTTGAGTGGCTTTTCTTAATAAATGAATGAGGCTTGCTTGACTTACAAAACTTTTGAAAGTGGTTCCATGTTTTACACTTGGAGCATTGCTGACCAAATACTAAGCACGTTTCTCTCTTAGACTCATGACTGGCACCACAATTATGACAGTTAACAATAAGACCTAACTTGGGTTTTGCTGAGTCACCCTTGTGCTACACTGAGCATGTTCGTTTTACTGAACTAGTCTTAGAACTTGCTGGAAAGTTATGGGTTCTCCCTGGAAATCCTGCAGGCATAGCAGCTGCCATGTGTTTAGGCCTATTTCTGCTAGCCATGTGCTGCATGCTGTCTACATTTGGTCTAGAATCTGTTGAAATCATGCTCATCACTTGCAAGCATATTTGTGTGCCTTTCTATAAGCTCATGTATTTGACAAATCTCTATACCTTTACTCAATTTTAAATCACTGTCATGAAGCAAAATCTCTCACAGCATCATTATTAACACCACACACAAGCCTGTCCTTTATCAACTCATCTTTCAAATCACCAAATCTGCACGTTTTAGCCTTGTTTCTCAAGTCAGTAATACAAGCTGCAAAAGTTTCTCCTGGTTTTTGGTCTCTTGTATAAAACAAGTGCCTTTCCACTGTAACATTTGTCTGGGGGTTACACATTTCTCTAAATTTACGTTTCAAGCACTCGGCGTCCTCCCTTGATTCAGCTTGTACAACAATATGGTGGTTCTCCCCTTCTCCTGCACATACTGCTGATGCATACACAAATGAATACTCCTTTCAATGGATTCTGACCCCACTAAATTAAGCAAAATAAATGCACTCATACGTGTATCTTTATCAGAAAAAGCTGCTTGAATGAAAACATTGTATCCCTGTTCAAATACTCGACTGAGGGCTACCCGCAGGCAGATAACCCAAGTGTGATGACTGCAACAGTGAAACACTTAGAACATCACTGTATTCCTGTTCAAATGCTCAGCAATTCTCTGCAATATTATGATCAGTCACAGGTGGAGTGGGTCTGCGAAATGCCTCTGCTATATCAACACACACTAAAAGACTATTGGAATCATGTATGAACATACAAACATATATGCAAGAAATTTATGCCAGAACTTGTAATTATGCCCAATAGCACAACAGACTCTTCAAAGTAACTGCAATTTGTGAAATAAGTCTCTGTAGCACAAGAACGCTTTGAAAGCAATATACTTTCCAAAACCATTCCTTATCAGTGTAACAAACACTTCAAAATGACTGTATTCTGACCGCACCAGAGAGCACCCCTGCAATACCAGGCTACAACTCATACCACACTTTTTGGCCACCAAACCACGACCGAAACACTAAAGGTGGAGGAGTGTCCATATTCACCAAGGATATTCACATCTCCAGGCTAGTTGCCCAACGCAATGAATCTGAAATTCTCCAGGTGCAACTAACACTAAGTATGACTGCAATACAAATTGTAGCTTGCTACAGACCTCCCACCATGCCCCAATATTTTCACTACACCTTTCTAAACAAACTGGAAAATATTAAGATACAACCAAACACCCTATTACTGGGTGATTTCAACTACCCTGCCATTAACTGGGAAAACTACTCCTGTACCAACACCTTTGCTCAACGATTCTTGGAATTCATAAATTCCAACACCCTAGAGCAACTAATTCATAGTCCCACCAGGAGTACCAATATTCTAGACTTGGTCATTACCAACATCGGAGATTGATGCTCCACACCAGTGGTCACCCCTCATTGGTCAGATCAGACCATAAGCTAATCAGCCTTGACATCCACATCCCACCCTCACCCATCTTTAAGGAAACCTCTGGAAAAATCTTCTCCAAAGCAAACTTCATCCTTCTCATGTCAGAAGTAACAAACTTCATAAGACCCATGCAGATGGGAACTGGAGGTTCAACTGCTATACGAGCACATTCACTTGTGCATGGACCGGAGCCATCCCAAATACAGCCAAGACGCTGTCCTCTTAAAAAAAAGGGAAGCCAATCTGGTGGTCCCCTGCCATAAACAAGCTGTACAACAGAAGGAAGAAACAGTTGCAGAAAAGAGGAAAAACCCAGGATTCAAAAAATTCCCTCACCAGCCTCAGTAGTAAGATGAGATCCCTCATAAAATCTTCTAAAGCTAGTTATGAAAACAAAATTGCCAAAGATTACAAAGACAACCACAAGGCATTCTATAGCTATGTCAAGAATCTAAATGGCAATACTCAGATCTGCTCTGAGCTACAGCAGAATGGCACTAGATATACTGATCCCAAGGATATTATCAATATCCTGGCAGATAGATTCAGTGGCAAACTTCACCCCCCTCTCACCCCCTAACGGGCCCATCTCAATATCGAAAGAATGCCAAATTCCGGTAATCACAGTCACTCAGGTAAAAAACACACTCTCCAAAGCCAAGAATACAGCATCCATGGGACCAGATGACATCCCTGGCTGTGTACTGCATGAACAACAAAATGAAATGGCACCTCACCTATGTGTCATGTTTAATCATAGCCTCACCTCAGGCTTAGTGCCCACAGAGTGGCGCACAGCTACAGTCATCCCACTCAATAAGAGGGGATCCACTTTGGATCCCCGGAACTACTGTCCCATCAGTCTGACGAGCCTGATTTGCAAGGCCATAGAACGTATTATCATGGAACTTATAAACACAGACATTGGCAACCTTCAAACACAGGACCCCACCCAGTTTGGGTTCATGAAGGGCCGATCTTGCCTCCTGAACCTGACTGACTTCTTTGACTCAGTCTCCAGAGCCGTGGACGTGGTTAAGGTGGTTTACACAGCCTACCTGGACCTTGCCAAGGCTTTCGACACTATCCCCTACTCTGGAATTATAGATAAACTTACTAAGCTGGGCATTAACCTTTATGCCACTCAATGGGTTGCAAACTGGCTTACTGACAGAACACACTGTGAAAGTAGCAGACTCCAAATCCAGCTCCAGACAAGTGACAAGTGGTGTACTGCAGGGTTTTGCCCTGGGACCACTCTTATTTGGCATCTACTTCTCTGAAGTACAGGCCAACACTAAGGGACTCTGGCTTACAAAGTCTGCAGATGACTGTAACCTAGGAGCCATTATTGAATCCCTAAATGATGTGAATATACTACAAAAGGGCCTTACCAAAACAGATGCCTGGTGCCAGAGCCATGGACTCAAGCTAAATGCCAAAAAATGTACAGTTGTCCCCTTTGGGAAAAAACACGTACCTGTGAACTACCACATAGGTGGCAGTACACTAAACACTGAAAGTGTGATAAGAGACCTAGGGACACAGGTAGAGAGTGGTCTCACCTTTGATAACTACAATGCCACAACAGTTAGAAAATCCTTCTACGTGGCACACCTCATCACTATGGGCTTTTCATCCAGAAAAAAGAAGGTCACTGTCCCTCTGTACTCATCCCTTATTAGATACATTATAGAATACAATGCCCTGTTTGGTATGTACCTCACAAGACATCTGCAACAACTAGAAAAGGTCACAGAAATACCTCACAAAAAGAATCACAGGCCTAAAGCAGATGCCTTATGCTGACTGTCTAAAGAAACTCCAGCTATACTGTCACATATTGCCTACTCACAGGCAATCTCTGCCTAACATACAAGGCCATGTCAAACCCAGAGTTGCTGGACATGCTACACTTAAAGAAATCCCAATCCCTTCAAGCCACACACTCCAGAGATCTTAACCTTGCCATCACGATGGATAGAACATGCTAGAGTGATAGGTTCCTGACCCAGAGACTCTCCATATATGTCAGGCAGAGCGCCTCAATGGCCCTCTTCAAGAGGTACCTTGACGATTGGATGGGAGATAGGAAATTCATCCCAGGGATTACATCAGTAGCCCTGCTAGACAGGGGTCCAGGAAAGTTAATATTTGTGGGAAGCAATAGCCAGGGAATCGTTATGGCTAGGCTTGTATAGGCCCTAGGGCTGATAGCCTAGTACCTACCTATGAACTTTGCGAATAAAATGTACACAGCACAAGGCACTTTTCGAAATTACTGTATTCTGACTGCAGTTTGCAAAATAACTGTATTTAGCACACAGTAAACTATTCAAAATAGTTGTACTGTAATAAAGCCCACACTGAAAATACTTCGCACACTCCGACACTTCAAACAACTCTAGCTGTACTTTGAATAGCTTTGGTCAATGCAAAATAGCAGTTCATGTCAAAACATGGCCATTTACTAAAAAAAACATGCAATCATCTTGCTTTTTTGTGTATGCTTATTTTGCCATTTTAATGTATTTGTTATACCCATTTGACCTCTTATCATGCTCGTTATACTTTTCTTGTGCTCAGTTTACTCTTAATATGTTCGTTATGCAAATCGGAAGCAACTCTGAACACAAGTATTTCAGATAATTCTATCAAATACTGTGGTTTTGAATATTTTGTTTATTCAATAATGCGTTTTTCAACTTTCATTTGCTTAATAATGCGTTTTGTGCTTCCCATTTGATTAATAATGCGTTTTGTGCATTACGAATGCTTCTTATCGTTATCTTTACAAAATAAATAATTTATGCGAGTTTTAGTTACCTGAAATTCATTTCTGGCCTTTTTTTAAATCGTTTGAGCACTATCACCCAACCTGCTCAATGTACCTTCACCATTAACTCTGCACCTCATGGCTTGAAGAAGTTGCACTCTCTTATTCCAGTTCTCACATCATGTTGCTCGTGTCAGGATAAAAAAAGACAAACAGTTGTGGGTTCGATTCAAGCAGCTTTATTATATACAAACACATCAGGATTGAGGCTTAGTAACTTAAACTTAAATAAACTTATAAACAGACTGGCTACTGCACTCATAATGGCACTGTTGCCTACACGTGCAATTTACATGCACTTGTCCTCACTTTGAAATGCTTCTTAAAGTTACAACACATGTTCTGTTCCACATCAACCACCTATCCATACTTCCTCTTTACACTCTCCACACATTGTACCACACCTATTTAATAATGCACCTCACCTTTATTCCAAATGTAGGCTAATTAATTGCACTTCAACTCAAACCAAAGCAAAATGAAGTGCAAGAATCCTGTCCAAAAAGCAAGTATGCGTTATTCCCCAATATACTAAAATCCTTCTAGGAGGAGATATTCACCCTAATCGTGTCCCTACTATTACAATGAACACAAAGATAATTCTGCTCCACATACTTCTGTAACCTAACAGCAGCTAATCCCCAACCCTGGTAATCTAATTTTTGCTTCAATAAATGGTAGAAGTATAAGAAAAAGAACTGCTGAACTACATGCCTGGATTACCCAACATAAACCTGATATTCTCGCTGTAAATGAAACTTGGCTTAAATCCAGCATAAACTACTCCAAAGGTATACCTCCTGGCTATAATGTATTCCATAATGACCATATAAAGAGGAAAGGTGGCGGTATTGCTTTATTTCCTATTACATACCACATTTCCCCTTACAGCAGACCAACAGCCAAATACAGTTCAGTGGAGCTTCCTATTGCTTTGCTCAAAATAAACAGTTACAAACAGATGTGCATTACTGTCCTTGTACATCCTTCCTGGCAACAATACAGCTATACTGGAAGCTATCCTACACCGGATATCCTTAACATTTCCACAAGAAAAAATATTATTAGGTGATGTGAATGGCAATTGGTTGGAGATAAACTCTACATCCCTTACATCTAGCATGAAATTACATGGTTTCACACAACTAATAGCCCCACACATTATAACAAGAGGTCAAATTCTCTATTAGACTGGTATCAGACACTAACAAATACTCCACCACAGGTACAATGTCAGACTCTCTCAGTGATCATCTGAACAGCATGTTTACAAAGCAACACATAACCTTTCCAAGTTTAATTCAGAAATGTTCACTGCTACATCATAATCCATTAACTGGAACTTCCTAAAAATCCTCCTGTTAGATTATGCTGTAATTGACGCCAATACAACTTTTCTAAACATCCTAAACAGCCTTGCACCTCCTAGAAGGAAGAGACTGAAAACAAACAATGGAATTTGGCCATCCAAAAAGAGTAGAATGCTAATGTGGGATAGAGGAAAAGCACGGAAAGAATGGCAAAAATGTAACACACCTCAACATCTTGAAAACTTCAGAACGCTTCACAATTGTACTAAAAAGCAAATAACTGAAGACGATAAACAATACTATAACAACTTTCAAAACAATACTAAACACAGCCCTAAAAATGTGGACATCCATTAAAGAAATCTTGCATCCCAGCCACAAATTTAAGCCAAACCCCTCTCTCAGTAACACACCACTCAAAACTGCAAACCAAGGATTCCTCAACATCTAATCCCAACTCTGCACAACAGCCACATATCACCACATGTACTTTCATCTTCAAACCTGTGCCCACATTCTATATAAAACTACTCTTCCGCTCTTCTTCAGCTGATGACCTTCCAACAGAGTACCTACACTTAGCCAACAGCATTGCTTATCCTGTCTCAGTCCTTATAAATAGGTCAGTCCAGGAATCCCACAATCCCTCTCTGGAAAAAGTAACACATTATCCCTCTGCACAAAGGAGGAAATTCAACAGACATGAATAACTTTAGACATATAGTAATCTTGTCTCCTCTCAAACTACTTGAAAAATATATTCAAAAACAATTGCTAGACTATCTCCTGCAGGAAGAGCTCTTATCCCCTATGTAACATAGCTTCCGTCCTTCTCATAGTACTAGCATAACCCTTCTAACCTACATAGATACTGTAAATAATGCTAGAGATAAATGCAGCCTAATCTCTTCCTTATATATAGACTTGTCTAAAGCCTTCAACACAGTTTGTCGCAGCAAACTTCTTCAAATGCCCTCACTGGGTATCTCTCAGCCCACTATTCTATCATTCAAAAGCTACCTGTCCAATAAGTATCATCAGTAAAATGGCAGTCTATGCTGTCTCCTTACCAACCAGCCACCACTAGGGCACCACAAGGCTCTATTCTTGGTCCTTCCTCTAACATTTTCACCAACACATGGTATACTTCCAAAGAACAGGCCACCCTAACACAATACGCAGACGATTCCACTGTAATCTGCACATCTGACAATATGGTACACTTCCATAAAATTACTCAGAAAGCTTTAGAAGCCACTGAAACATAGCTTTTGTAACTCATAACCCATGTTCAACCCAACAAAGACCAAACTACTCGTACTTTTCCCTAAATCCCTCCCTCATGAAAAAGCTAAATTTAAAGTTCTCTCTCGATAATACAATCACTGAAGTCACTTCTCATAGCAAACTATTAGGGGTGATAGTGGATGATAATCTTACATTTGACCTGTATATACAAAATTGCATAAGAAAAACTCAAACTAGGGATGCTTTACAGAGTTAAAAACTTTCTCACTGATGCAACTCAAACTACACTTGCCCCTAATTATCTCGTCCCCACTATTATTTATGGCACTCCCATCCTTACAAACCTCAAGGCTTCACAAAAACTAAAACTTGAGCAATGCTATAGCAAAGTTGCTAAATTTGTAGCACATACCCTTTTCAGAACCCACCACTGCATAGCAATGAAAAGCCTAAATAGATTATAACTGTCACATCAACCAACATATACACAATTTCGCATCACCTATAAAATTATCCAGCGCCCGTCTGTCTGAGCAGCACTAAAAAACATTCAACACAACCATGTTCCCAGTTACTGTAATCCAGTAACCAAAAGCTCTTGTCTGTCCATAAACCTAGCAAATCTGCTGGGCATTGTCTATACTCGTACAAGGTTGCTAAGGCCTGTAACTCCTTACCTGTATCCATAAGGTCTACACCACCACCCCACCACCTTTCAAAACAATTCGGAAAGACTTCCTAGCCAAAATCTGGCTCTGTTCTTGCTCAAAACCAGGATTAACCTATATCCCTAAATGTTAAATGAGAAGTTATGTACCTACCATAACGTTCCATGTTAGTTGTCTTCTCTCGCCTTCTTTCTTGCTTGATGGGTTCGGAGCCGATCCTCGGCTCCGACTCGGCACTTGCTAAGCTCGAGAGTCACTTTTACCAGCTCGAGGCAGCCCCATATCCCATGATGCAAGGCGGTAAGTACCCAGATCTCGTTTGATGACAAAAGGGCAATAGCACCTAGCATAATAACTTCCCAAAGGAAGAAAGAAGGAGAGAAAAACCTGCAGGATGGTAGAAGGACCAACTCTGTATGGTCTTCAGAAGTATAACTCCTTGTAGAGAAAGGTCTGTCCAGGCCTGGGGGAAGGAGGGAGGATCGCAAGAAAGAAGGCGAGAGAAGACAACTAACATGGAACGTTATGGCAGGTACATAACTTCTCAATGTTAAGTTGTCAATCTCGCCTTCATTCTTGCTTGATGGGACCGCGTCCCTAGCACCTCTATCCTGGGTGGCTCAATGGAACAGACTCTTAAGAACTGTAGAACCAAAGCTGGCTCTGTCCCTGGAGGCCAAATCCAATTTGTAATGGGAAACAAATGTATGAGGAGTGGCCCAAGTGGCTGCTGCACAAATAGTGTCTAAAGGAAGTCTAGCTTGAAAGGCTGTAGAAGAAGCTAAGCTTCTGGTTGAATGTGCTTTTGGTTTCGAGCACAGCTGTTTTCCCCTGAGCCAATAAATTTCAGAGATGACAGAAGAAAGCCATCTAGACAAGGTCACTTTTGTGACAGGAAGGCCTTTCTTGTTATCAGCATAGGAAACAAAGAGTTGATCGGATTTCCTGAATTGTTTTGTTCTGTCCAAATAATATCTGAGTTGGCGGTGGACATCAAGATAATGTAATTTTTGTTCCGATCTGTTTGAATAGTTTGGAAAAATACAGGAGATCAATGGCTTGATTCAAATTAGTCTTTGAGGCGACCTTAGGCAAAAAGGTCGGATTAGTTCTCAATGATACTCTGTCTTTGTGGAAGACCAAATAGGGGGGGCGAACAGATAGAGCATGAAGTTCAGACACCCTCCTAGCTGATGTAATAGGAACCAGGAATAAAGTTTTCCATGAAAGAAATTTCAGGGAACAAGAAACAGCTGGCTCGAAGGGGGGAAGAATCAAGGATGTCAGCACTAAATTTAGGTCCCATTGAGGAGGAGGACTCCTGACTGGAGGCTTCAGGAGGAAAATTCCTTTCAAGAAGGCTTTACAAAGCCTGTGGGACATAATGTTGTGATCTGCGAACCCGACAAGAAAGTTCGAGATAGCAGCCAACTGAACTTTGACTGTGGAAGAAGAGGAGCCCGCGTGAAAAATCTCCGCTAAGAAATCCAAAACTGCTTGAACTGGAGCAGTGAAGGGATCAATATTCTTGGCTTTAGTCCAATAAGAAAAACGTTTCCATTTGCTAGTATAAATCCTCCTGGTAGAGGATTTTAAGGAAGCTACTATGATGTCTCTAACAGGGTTAGAGATCATAGGAAGCCTGGCTAAGGAAGGAAGTGGAGCAACCATGCTGTGAGGTTGAGAGAAGGGATAGCCCGGTGCAGCTGACCGGATTGATGAATCAGAAGATCTGGCACTGGGACCAGATGCCACGGCTGCACCAAAAGGTGACGAAGAAGGAACGGAAACCAAATTTGTCGAGGCCAATAAGGAGCAATGAGAATCAATTTGGCTCTCAAAACGGTTGCTTTCTGGATAACTTGAGGGATCAGAGGAAATGGAGGAAAGGCATAAAGAAGTCCCTGGGGCCAATCCTGGGTCAGAGCGTCTCTGGGGGGATGGCCTGGCAGTGGGAAGAGAGAGAAGAAGTCTGGGCATTTGCTGTTTTGGGGAGTAGCAAAAAGATCGCAACATGGGCGACCCCATTCCAGAAAAATCTCTTCCACTATAGATTGTTTGAGAGACCACTCGTGAGGCATGAGAATAGCTCTGCTCAATCTGTCCGCTAAAATGTTGGTTTTCCCAGGGATATGCATTGCTACCAGAAATCGATGAGAGGAGATCGCCCATTGCCAAAGTCTGAGCGCTTCGACACAAGGGGTAGGACTTGGTTCCGCCCTGTTTGTTGATATACCAAACTACAGACATGTTGTCTGTGTGGACTGCAATTGTCCCTAAGGGAAGAAAGTCGCTTGAGGGCTTGCAACGTTAAAAGCACTGCTCTCATCTCTAGGACATTTATGTGCAGGTGGTATTCGAAGGTTGCCACGTGCCCTGAACCATCCTGCCCTGGTAATGCCCCCACCCGATCAGGGAGGCATCCGTAGTGACAGTGGCTACCGGGATGGGGGTACAAAGTGTCTGCCTTGGTGAATCTGGGGAGAAGTGATCCACCAAGCAAGATGATTCTTGCAAATCTGTGTCACCAGTATTTGGTGACGCATTGGAAGTTGTTGGTAAGACCACTGAGTGAACAACATCCATTGAAGAAGGCGCATATAGAAGCGAGCCAGGGCAAGAAGGGTAATGGCCGCAGCCATGAGGCCTAACACCTTTAGAACCATTCTGGCCTGTACCTTCCTGTTGGCTAGAATGATCCTGACGTGACTTTGAATGTCTGAGATTCTTTGATCTGTAAGGGTAGCTGACATCCGAACAGTGTTTAAGTTTGCGCCTATGAAAGTAATAGACTGGCAGGGTAATAAGGATGATTTTTCGGAGTTGATCGAGATGCCCAATTGAGAACAAAGATTTATTGTGTAATCCCTGGCTTGAAGAAGCTGATGCCTGGTGGTGGCTGAAAGGAGCCAGTCGTCGAGATATGGAAACACCTGGAATCCTTGACATCTCAGGTGAGCCGTGACCACTGCCATACATTTGGTGAACACTCTGGGGGCTGTAGTGAGACCAAAGGGCAGGGCTCTGAACTGGAAATGACTGGACCCCAGCCGAAAGCGGAGAAATCTCCTGGAGCGTCTGTGAATTTTTATGTGATAGTACGCATCCTGAAGATCTATTGAGCACATCCAGTTGTCCTTCTGTAAGAAGGGCAGAATTGACTGAAGAGTGACCATTCAGAATCTTGTCTTCCTCACAGACTTGAGTCTGCTGAGATCCAATATTGGTCTCCAGTCTCCTGTCTTTTTGGGGACCAAAAAGAACCTTGAGTAGATTCCGGGCTCTGAATGATCTGTTGTAACTGGCTGAATGGATCTTTTTTGCAGTAGTTTTAAGACTTCTAACTCTGCAATTTCCCTTAGACCGGGTGGTACATCTGGAAGGGAATTTGAGTGATAGAAAGGACTTTCCTCGAAAGGAATTTTGTAACCCTCGGATATGATCGACTGTACCCATCTGTCTTGAGTGAGGGAACGCCAGGCTTCTGGGTACAGCGATAGTCTTCCCCCGACTGCCTCCAAGGATGGACAGCCGGGCAACACCTCAGGGATGCTGAAAGGGCTTGTCAGAGAGAGGCTCTTTGCTTCCCTGGTTTTGTGGACCCCCTCTGCCTCTACAGTGGCGTCTACTGTTGTTTCCCCGTCTCCCTCTTGGGGTATACTGGCCACCTGAATCCAGCCTGACTCCTTGGGATTTGCGGAACCACATTTTGCCACCCTTCTGCCCTTTGGGGTAAGGTCTAGAAGGGGTGGAAAAACAGACCCCTACGGCAGAAAGAGTCTTGCCGTCCTGCTCACACCTGGTCAACGTTTCCTTCACTTGAGGGCCAAACAAAGCTGACCCATCAAAGGGAGAGTTTGTGAAGGACGCCTTAAAGGGATCTGCAAAATTACAGAGCCGCATCCAGGCTTGGCGTCTAAGAGTCACACCTGTACCTGCGGCCCTACTCGCTCCATCTGCAGCATATGATATCAGTCGCATGGAGGAGTTAGCAATAGAATTAAGGGTTCCTAGCTGCGAAGCAATTTTTTCTTGAGCCCCTGCAGCTGTAGGATCCTGTACTACTTCACCTAGCTCCTTAAGGATATCCCTCTGGAGTCTGGTGAAGTGACATAGGTAGTTCAGCGAACGCATAGCAAAGGTCGCTGAAGAGAACATCCGCTACCATACCTATCCATGGTCCTAGAGTCCTTATTAGGAGGATGGACAGGTACAGAAGGATCTGCAAGTTCCTTCTTAGTGGCAGCCGCCACCACCATGGCATCAGCAGGGACACCTTTCGTGAGGAATTGCTTGTCCGACGGGGCAGTAATAAATTTAGAAGGCCTCCTAGGGACTGGCTCTACAGAGTCAGGAGCAGCCCACGCCTTTCGAGCAATAACCTGCATAAGGGGGTCGAAAGGCGGAGACACCCAGGAGGTGGAGGGCCGAGATCCAAACGCCTCCAGGTATACCGACTCATCCTCGGAGGGATTATTGGTGGGCCAGTTTCCCCTCTGTCTAAGGAGTTCTAGGATGTCTGAAAAGGAGACATCCTCAGAGGGGGATCTTGGGGATCCCTCTGACTCATCTAAGTCAGTATCTGAAGTGATAGACTCGGGGGAGTCTACGTGTTTCCTCTTACAGGTCCTCTTTCGCGGATCAGGAGAATCCTCGGAAGAGGGGGTTCTTCCCAGTGGGGAAACCTGAGGCGGAGGATCTCTGGGTCCGGGAGCAAGAGAAGTGGCAGAGATATCGACAGGCACCATAGAGGGAGGAGCTAAGGGAACAGACTGCTGGCTGAGTCCAGTGGCCAGCACACTCTTCATCACCTCGAAGGCTCCCCTCCCAGGGAGGTCCGAGAGAACCCGTTCCGAAGAACCAGGAACTCCAGGACCCACCGAAAGGGAAGGCTCCGAGGCAGATGTCAGAGCCGAGCTCACCAAGGCCAAGGCTCCAAGGGGAAGAGTGGGGTCGGACAAGGGTCCGATGCCACTCACCCCCTCGGAGGAGACCAGGGAAGCCCGACCACCGAATCCCTCTAAGGAAGGTCTCGAAAAGGAGATAAGAGTAGAGGCTGAAGGAGCAGAAGGGGGTATCTGTCCCTCAGCCGTAGCAGAAACCATTCCCGAAGACTCCAACTCCAAACTCTGGGGTAGAGTCGAAGGAGGAACTGCAATGGGGTGTGGACTAATAGTCGTCTGTTGAGACGGACTATGTAGCATCTGGGCCAGTGCCTGTGATTTTAATAATCTACTGACCACTCTCTCTAAATCATGGTCAGAAAGCCTGGATGACCTGGATGATCGGCTCCGATGGCTCCGTTCCGAGAGGAGAGGAGAAGCCAGAGCCGAGAGTATCGGCTCCAAGGAAGGGGACCTAGATCTCTTCCTCGAAGGAACCATCGGAGCCGACGAAACCATGGAAGCTGTCGGAGCCGACAACTTTTCGGCACCGACAGAAAGTTTTGATGCATCGGCTCCGGCTGGAGCCAATACAGACATAAAAGTAAGGGTGTCGGAACCGGCCGACACCGAAGCCTGAGCCACATGGTGATCAGAACCGATCGGAGCCGACACCAAGTGGCGGTTCAGAATCGCACCAATAGCCATTGGTGCCAAGGTTTGTGTACCAGAATCGGCTCCAGCCGAGCGATCTCGACTCTGAAAGAGTCGGAGCCGAGGCCGCAGGCTTGGACACAGAAGCCTGGGCCTTGGAAGACTTAGAAGTCTTAGATGGAGCCGACTTAGCCGGAGAGCCCTCCGGCTTAAGTAGGCCCCTCAAAATCAGCTTATTCCTCCTTTCCTGCAGGACTCTCTGGCTAAAAGAATGACAAATCGCACAGGAGTCCTGCAGGTGGAGAGGTCCCAGGCAGTATAAGCAAGAAGTGTGACCGTCTGTCAGAGACATCTTCTGACAGCACGAGTCACACTTCTTAAAGCCTGAGACCCTTTCCTTAGACATGGTGTAAAAAACACACACACACAACACCTGTCCAAGAAATATTACAATCTCAAAAAATGAGAAAAAACTATTCTCTCACACACACACACACACACACACACCCTAACAAGGGGAGGGATGGGATGGGAGAAGGCCTGACTAAAAACTTTAAAGGAGAGAGGGAATTTTAGTCAGAAAGGGAGTAAAACTAGTGTAAAACTATTAAATTTAAGTTTAAATTAATTTTAAACTGAAAAAGGGGCAAAAGCAGTAGTGTATAAATCACTTATGTGCTGGTAAAAGGAGGACCTCATCAGCGAAGCGGCAAACGAGATCTGGGTACTTACCGCCTTGCATCATGGGATATGGGGCTGCCTCGAGCTGGTAAAAGTGACTCTCGAGCTTAGCAAGTGCTGAGTCGGAGCCGAGGATCGGCTCCGAACCCATCAAGCAAGAATGAAGGCGAGATTGACAACTTAACATTACCATCTTTTCATTCCTTATACCTCCTTACTCTTCCTTCTTCACTTATTTCCTTACTGCTAACCAAAATCGTTCTCTGACTTTCTCTCTAAATATATCATATGCCTGTTTTTCCCTCACTTCATATTGCAATTCCTATTTGCAATACACTTACTTACCTTTGTGTCACCTCTTGACCAATGTTTTTATACTGCAGATGTTTTTGTTTTACTGTAAAATTATTGTTTTTAAAATGTCTTGTAATCATTTGGAGCTTTTCTCCCTGAGCCTTTCCTGAAAATGGGCTTCTACCCAGTCAGATTTCCTCTGTAATCTAATGTCAATAAAAAAATAAATAAACATAATTAAATATTCTTTCCATTTTATCTAGGCTATGAGACTATTCACATTCAAAGACAATTAAGTGTCACCATTATGGTCAGAAGTCATTATTTCCACCTATTATATACCACAGCTTTTTAAAATGTCTATCTCCAGCTTTTGTGATACAGAGCACCCACTAATGTTGGCAGGTTAATTCTTTATACAGCTTTTTCTTAACAATATTGCAACCTATGTCACATTGTACAAGACTTACGTTTTAATAAAAACACTTACACAAAAAACAAACACCCCCAGAACACCCTCATAACCAATTAACTTAATGCAAACACACATAATTATGTATATCTTCAAATAATGAAGTTTAACCCTAATATGAACCTTTGTCCCAAATAGCTGCTAACACAAGTCTTAACTGACTTGACATTGAGGCTGTCCCCCTCCCAGATGTAAGAGCAACTTGCATGCTTTTAAAAGACATTAATGCCTTGTAGAAACCAGTGATCTGGCTTTTACTGTCTTATCAACTTGTCTCCATGTAAATCTAAGAGGAAAAAAATGTAGTCCTCTGCTGCAACTAGAAAGACTAGCTAAAACATTTAAGGGAAATAGTTTCATTATATTCAGTGCTCTCATATTCACTTGCATCCACTTAAATTTATTAGATTAAGCCAAGGGTCTTAATCCAGATCTTCACTTATACAAAATTGAGAAAGCATGTCAGCTTTATATTATTATGATCTGTGAACTTTTGAATTCCACCCCTCACCTTAACAACCTACAATTACAACCTATTGACTTAAACATGCTTTCTCTCACTTTTCTTCTCTTTTTGCACTGTAATGCCTACATTTCTTAATATAAGAAAAAAATGCTTCTGTTTACTAATTTTATCACATAAAAACTAAAAAACTAAAAATACTTTAAGATATAACATGCAATTTATATTGTAAAAAGTTTCATAGAAACACCGTTAAGAATAGAAATTGTTTTATAGTTGGCTTTTTCCTTATTCTTCCCCTCTGCAAATGCATTTTGATTCCCAAGTTTAACAAAGTCAACAAAAGTCCACTCTTTCCACTTTTCTTATTTCCCAAATGTGACGGATGTTTTGCAGTCTCAAGTTTATTTACTCATTTCTGTGTTGCTGGTCATCTTCATGTTCATCGCCATCTCCCAACTCCAGATTCTGGTTCAATTCCAAGGTAATCCAGATTCTTCTGACCACTCATGTGCTCTCTCTCTCTCTCTCTCTCTCTCAAGCATTTGCTTGTGGAAAAGTGGTAAAGGTTTCACTTACAAAGACTCTTAGTGTGCTTCATTATCATATGAATGAGAAGCACAGTCCCCTTCTGCTTTATAGCTTACTTCTTGCTGGACAAACTTTTGTATTTCCTCCTTATGCTGGTCTGCATCAAAAATGACTTTGATCCTCAAGGAAAAAACATATTCTGAAGACAGCTGGGTTTAGCAGCTTGAATCTCACACCTGTCTCTTGACATTCCCTGATTACTGGAATAAATTGGTTTATCTTCTGCCTGGTGTACAGTGAATAATCATTTTCCACAAACACTCTACTGTCTCTAGCTTTTAATACTTTGCCCTTTTGCCACTGTTTTGTCAGGATAACTCTTTTGCTGTAGATTTGCATCTTTAATAATATAGGTCTTGGCTGGTCTGCTTTCTCATGCCAGATTTGGAGGAAACACATGGTGTGCCTTTCCAATTAACAGCTCCTACTGTGGAATACCAGTTCAGTTATTTATTTGTGCCTTCATAAAATTAATGCAATCTGTTCTTCCTAGTTTCTTTTGTACTGCAGAAAATCTCAGATTTTCTGTACATGCTCTATTCTCTAATTCTACCATTTTTTGAAACATCTCTTTTTGAGCAGTTTCATACTCCGCCAGCCTTTACTTCAATCTCTGATTTTTAGAATTTAATCAGTTCATCCAAATATCTATTTAAAGTTTCTTCCATTTTCCAGCCTTTTATTTAAGCTGATATATTCCTTATATCTATTTTAATCAGCTCTGAGCACATTTGACTTATTTTTTTCCTCCAGATTTGTTGAAGCCATATCTTGCACCAAAGCTGGAGCTTAAACTGCTTTTTGCTCAACAGCTGCAAGATTTTTCTCAATCAGCGTTTTCTATTCCCCTTTTCTAGTTGATTTTCTTTCAAGCTTTTTTAGTTTCTTCTTTGCTGGCATCCAGAAAATGTCCTTCCTAGCCAGTAGCTGAATTTACTAGAAGCGACAAGAGTTCCTGGCCCTTGTGTTTCAATTTCTTTTTTCACATTGAGAAAGCTGAAGTTATGCTGTTGATCAGTGTGCGGCCATTTTAAAATGTCCATCTTACTTAAAAGCATTTTATAAACACTTTTACTGAATTATCACTTGTGACATTGATTACTTTATATAGATGTAAATGTCCCAAACTGTATTAAGTTAAAATTAAATATTATGACTCATATATTGGTATATATCATACAACCTAAGCAACATTACATAAATTATTCAATTTCTGCCCCTCACCCTTTTTTTAAACAAGAGACATCTTTATTAAACCATCACTTACTACATAGGCAATCACACATTTATATAAATGAAAGCAGACCACTTTGACACTATCCTAGTTGCAAGCATTTTACATCACAAACAATACTGACACACTCCCAGGTGCAAACATTACACACTACGTATAACCTATCCAATCATTTTCAAACATTACATAGCTCATTTAAGTCCTGCCTTCTTTTAAATCTCATTCTTCCCCTGTTAAGTATTGTCCCCACAATTCCCACTTTTTCCTATGTAGTTTACTTCTACCTTTTTCTAAATATCTGAATTCTAGTTCTTTTATCTCTGCTACTATATTCACTACTTCTAATATAGTTGCTTTAGAGTTTGATTTCCATTTTCAAGTAACTGCTTTTTTTGGCAACCAACATAATTAGAGACAGAAAGGCTTTACCATGTCTAGGGAATTCCGATTCTGTATCATAGCTCAGAAATATCATCTTCCTCATCACACCAATCTGCCCACCCAGCATCTCCGACAGTGCATCCCACAGGGAAAACTTACTGTCCGCCAACTCACTGCACTCTCAGAAAATCTGCTCTCAAGTACCTCTTTTTTCCCAGTCATACCTCCACATTTGCTATCTACTTAAGGAAAAATTCTCTAAAGTCTACTTGGGGTATAAACATATATATGTAAACATTTCCAAGCAAAAATCCTAAATCTTCTATATTTTGTTTACTTAACAGCAACTTTGACTTTTCACGTACTTTTCTTTTTTTAAACAAGAAACATCTTTATTAAATTACTTATGACATAAGCAATCATACATTTATATAAATGAAAACAAGCCATATTGACATATTTTCAGTTGCACTGTATATCACTTCTAATCTATCCAGTCATTGTCGATCATTACAAAGCTCATTCAATTTCTGCCTTCCTTTAAACCTCACTCCTCCTCCAAAACATTATTCTGCAAGTATTGTTCTCACAATTCCAATTTTTAATTTGTAATTTGCTACTATCCTTTTCTAAAGATCAAACTTCGTTGTTTTATCTCTGTTACTATAATCACTACTTCTAATACAACTGGTTGAGACTTTGCTTTCCATTTTCTAGTAATGCTTTTTGTTGGCCACCAGAATTAAACCCAAGGCAAGGCCATACTGTGTTTAGGCAATTCCAATTCTATCTCACAGCTCAAAAAATCATTTCCTTAGTTACATCAACTTGCTCACCCAGTATTTCTGATACAGTAGTCTGCAGGGAATTTTTAAAGTCTGCCAATTTATTACACTCCCGATACATATGTTACTTCCAATTACCCCTTTCCTCCTCCATCACACCTCTAATCTGCAATCTACCAGAGGAAAAATTATTTGGGGTCTTCTTGGGGTACAAAAACACCTACGCAAACTTCCAAGTAAAGATTCTAAATCTTCTAGGCTGTGTTGCTTATTTGGGAGCCATACACATATCTTCCCATTGTTTCTATGTAAATTGCTTAACAAATCTCTTCCCAATCCTTTCTAACTTCCTAATTGGGTCCTACAGTTATCAAGCAATATTTTATATGCCCTACTAATTAACCCCCTTTTTTAACAGCAAATTCTGTTCTAGAGTCTACAAAAAATGTACCAGTGCTGATCTTTCACTTAGGATCTCCCTATTTCTTTTTCTTAGCCTGTTGTTCTCTGATATTAATCCTTGATAGGGATGGCAGTCTCTAGCCTGCAGTCCAAATGAGTTCTTGGTCTCTTACCATTCTATTACCTTCCCCGCTCTAATTATTTGCTCACAATACCTTGGTTCCTTTGCCAGTTTTCTCCAGTAAATTCCAGCCTCCTCTTGTCTATTCTATTAAACTTAATTGCAATCACCCCTATCGGCAGAATCTGTCTCCACCCCCATATTGCCTTTGATTTTAGAATACTTTCTGTTACTTTATGACTATAACATTCTGTATAGTTTCTGTTATTCTCCTTGAGGATCTGCATCCAAAATCCCAGTCTCTCTGTGTTTGAGGTTTCCGTTTCATTATCTTTTTCAACTTTAAATTATAGCTTTCTGCTTGTGAAAAGTATAAGAGCCTTAACAGTGCAGCTCTGAAATATCCCTTCAGAACTGATTGTTCCAAACCACCTTGTTCTACTGACAGGATCAACTTATGCCATTTGACTCAACCTCTTCCTCTCCCTGATAAAATCCTTCAAATCTATTAATTGCTATCCACAACTTCTCCACTGAATGATAAAAATATGCCTGACCTGTGTAAAAACTAAACCAACTAAAAACATTTTCACTGCTTGCATCTTGTTAGTCATATCCATAAAACAGAGCTTCCAATTTCTCAGTTTTTGTATCTTTAGTCTCTTCCCACATAACCTAAGCTGCCATAACAGAATATTTTTAATCCATACATCTAAATACTTCCTTTTATTAAGTTCCCATAAATATTGGTATTGCTGAACCAATTTGTGTGTGGGTACATGCTTTATAGTTATTCTCTTTATTTTATCTTCATTAATTCTGTATCCTGAAGAGACTTAAAACCATCTCAGAATGTCCCACAACACTGAAATGTCACTTTCTGTTTTTATCAGGTAAAAAATATCATTTGCAAATAAAGATATATTTTCTCGACTACCATAACAATTATATCCTTGAATTTCTGAGTCCTTATATTCTTTGTTAATGGTTCTAAATATAATGCAAACAAAGGGTAAAGAAGACACCTCTGCTCAAACAAAACTTATCAGAGAGTAACCTCCCACTCAAATTTTCACCTCAAATCTCTCATATATCCACCTAATCAGTCTTATAATTTTATCAGGGAATGCAAATGCTTCCTTTGCTCTAATCATAAAATCACAGGTTGCTCTGTCAAATTCTTTCTCTGCATCAAGACCCACCAACACAAGTATTTTTTTACAATCTGCATCCCTCTGGATCATCATTGTTTTACTAATGCTGAATGTTTGCCTCCCCTCCACAAAACCACTGAGATACATATCTATTAATTTTAGAATCACCTTTGCCATTCTTCTATCCATTATAGATACAAACACTACATAATCATGGTTTAGAATCAAAATGGGCCTATATACAACTAGAACTGATGGATCTTTACCATCTTTAGGTATTACAGCCACAACCTTTTTCTTCCAGGATGTTGGTGTACTTCCTCCTTTTAAAATATTGTTAA